>NW_020867145.1:0-25239 GCF_003369695.1 Bos indicus x Bos taurus
AGGTCAGTTTTCATTCCAATCCCAAAGAAAGACAATGTCAAAGAATGCTCAAACTACTGCACAATTGCACTCCTCACATGCTAGTAAAGTAATGCTCAAAATTCTCCAAGCCAGGCTTCAGCAATACGTGAACTGTGAACTTCCTGATGTTCAACCTGGTTTTAGAAAGGCAATTTCTAAAATTGCCTTTTAGAGGAACCAGAGGAACTTTTAGAGGTTCTAAGAGGAACCAGAGATCAGATTGCCAATATCTGCTGGATCATCGAAAAACAAGAGAGTTCCAGAAAAACATCTATTTCTGCTTTCTTGACTATGCCAAAGCCTTTGACTGTGTGGATCACAATAAACTGTGGAAAATTCTGAGAGAGATGGGAATACCAGACCACCTGGTCTGCCTCTTGAGAAATTTGTATGCAGGTTAGGAAGCAACAGTTAAAACTGGACATGGAACAACCAACTGGTTAAATATGAAAAGGAGTACGTCAAGGCTGTATATTGTCACCCTGTTTATTTAACTTCTATGCAGAGTACATCATGAGAAACGCTGGACTGGAAGAAACAACAAACTGGAATCAAGATTGCGGGAGAAAAATATCAATCACCTCAGATATGCAAGATGACACCACCCTTATGGCAGAAAGTGGAGAGGAACTCAAAAGCCTCTTGATGAAAGTGAAAGTGGAGAGTGAAAAAGTGGGCTTAAGGCTCAACATTCAGAAAACGAAGATCATGGCATCCGGTCCCACCACTTCATTGGAAATAGATGGGGAAACAGTGGAAACAGTGTCAGACTTTATTTTTCTGGGCTCCAAAATCACTACAGATGGTGACTGCGGCCATGAAATTAAACGACGCTTACTCCTTGGAAAGAAAGTTATGACCAACCTAGATAGCATTTTCAAAAGCAGAGATTACTTGCCAACAAAGGTGCGCCTAGTCAAGGCTATGTTTTTTCCTGTGGTCATGTATGGATGTGAGAGTTGGACTGTGAAGAAGGCTGAGTGCCCAAGAATTGATGCTTTTGAACTGTGGTGTTGGAGAGGACTCTTGAGAGTCCCTTGGACTGCAAGGAGATCCAACCAGTCCATTCTAAAGGAGATCAGCCCTGGGATTTCTTTGGAAGGAATGATGCTGAAGCTGAAACTCCAGTAATTTGGCCACCTCATGCGAAGAGTTGACTCATTGGAAAAGACTCTGATGCTTGGAGGGATTGGGGGCAGGAGGAGAGGGGATGACAGAGGATGAGATGGCTGGATGGCTGGATGAGACTCCATGGACGTGAGTCTCAGTGAACTCCGGAGTTGGTGATGGACCGGGAGGCCTGGGGTGCTGCGATTCATGGGGTCGCAAAGAGTCAGACACGACTGAGCGACTGATCTGATCTGAACTGATGGTGCAATATGGGGCTTTCCAGGTAGCTCAGTGGTAAAGAATCTGCCTGCCAAGCAGGAGGCGCAGGTTCAATTCCTGGATGGGGAAGATCCCTGGAGGATAAAATGGCAACCCACTCCAGCATTCTTGCCAGGAATATCCATGGACAGAGGAGCCTTGCGGGCTATGGTCCATTAAATTGCAAAAGAGACAGACATGACTTAGTTACCAAATCACAACAGACAACATTTGGCAATATGCAGGAAATCATTCTATCTCTCTCTGTCTCTGTTCTCTCCTCACACACAGATGCAAGCACAAGTTTAAAAAAGTTATTATTCTTGGTGATATCATAGTTTAAATTTATGTTAAGGAAAGGGACCACACTAAAATGCAGATTCTAATTTATAAGGTCTTTGTGGAGCCTGAGAGTCCGCATTTCTAGCAAGCTTCCAGATGATACTGATTTTGCCAATTGAGAATTTTATTTTCAGTAGCAATGTGCTGTACTATAGTTCTAAATTATGGTCAAAGGCCTCCTAATTCCTCTTAGAAGAACACAATCATAAGAAGAATTAACATATATTCATTGTTTTTTCTGGACTACTTCCAAACTGTCATTTGTCTTTCCTTGTCTCTGGGACTCATTAACAATAGAAGTGATCATCCTCAAAGCCACGTGTAACGATGGTTCTTCATAAATCTGTATTCACTGCGAAGTTGTTTCAGTTTTCCTTTATTGTAAAACAAACCATCCCCAAACTTATTGTCTTAAAACAGCAGTTTATTACACGCCATGATTCTTAGGTTGACTGGTTGGTCTGCTTTTGATGGAGTGTTTGGGTGTCTGTAGTCAATCTGGAGGCTTGATGGGGATCTCAGATGGGCTGTCAGTCTGAGCCCTAGTCTCTTCCATGTAGCTACTTGGGCTCCCTCATAGCATGATTTCAAGATGGAGCATTCTAGCAAGTGTTCCCGAAGAGGACAAAGTGGAAGAATACCAGACAAGTTAAGGTTTAGGCTCGGTCCTGGCACAGTGGTTTTTTTCTACTAATATTTTCTGTGTCAATAAATCAGGTCACGAGAGGGGACTTAGAAAAGGGTAGAAATCTGGGAGCATGGTACACTACAGTCCACTGCAGGTATTTACACAATGAATGTAGTTACTGAGAAGTTTTAGTTACATTTATATTTTATTTAACTGTCATTTACTTCTGACATTTATTTTTGTTTTTCATCTATTGAAATCATCTTGTTCATTAGTAAAAAAAATGTGATTCTCTTATTTAAAGTAGACATGGAAAACAGCAAGAGAATGAATGAGGAGAAAAATAATATGATAGAGGTGGGAGATCATTTAAACGTCGGTTCAGTTCAGTTCAGTTGCTCAATTGTGTCCCACTCTTTGCAACCCCATGAACTTGCAGCACACCAGGCCTCCCTGTCCATCACCAATCCCAGAGTTCACTCAAAACTCATGTCCATTGAGTCGGTGATGCCATCCAACCATCTCATCCTCTGTCGTCCCCTTCTCCTCTTGCCCCTGATCCCTCCCAGAATCAGGGTCTTTTCCAATGAGTCAACTCTTCACATGAGGTGGCCAAAGTATTGGAGTTTCAGCTTTAACATCAGTCCTTCCAAAGAACACCCAGGACTGATTCTCCTTTAGAAAGGACTGGTTGGATCTCCTTGCAGTCCAAGGGACTCTCAAGAGTCTTCTCCAACACCACAGTTCAGAAGCATCAATTCTTCGGCGCTCAGCTTTGTTCACAGTCCAACTCTCACATCCATACATGACCACTGGAAAAACCATAGCCTTGACTAGATGGACCTTTTTTGGCAGAGTAATGTCTCTGCTTTTCAATATGCTATCTAGTTTGGTCATAACTTTCCTTCCAAGGAGTAAGTGTCTTTTAATTTCATGGCTGCAATCACCATCTTGCAGTGATTTTGGAGCCCCCAAAAATAAAGTCTGACACTATTTCCACCGTTTCCTCATCTATTTCCCATGAAGTGATGGGACCAGATGCCATGATCTTCGTTTTCTGACTGTTGACCTTTAAGCCAACTTTTTCACTCTCCTCTTTCACTTCATCAAGAGGCTCTTTAGTTCCTCTTCACTTTCTGCCATAAGGGTGGTGTCATCTGCATATCTGAGGTTATTGATATTTCTCCCAGCAATCTTGATTCCAGCTTGTGCTTCTTCCAGCCCAGCGTTTCTCATGATATACTCTGCATAGAAGTTCAATAAGCAGGGTGACATATATACCCTCAAAAACCAAAATAAAAGTTCTACTGCATTTGTGAAAAAAGGTGTTCGTTATATAGTACTATTTAATTATAGTAAATATAATTTACTATTTTATTTATTTAGTACATTTAATTGCCTGTAATTATATAACTCTGTGAAAGTATACTTGTAGTATCCTTTTATGTTAAATTATTAAATAGTCCATTCAGTTCACTCTTAATATCTAGATCTTGACTAGCTAAAGCTTTAAATCTTATGCAGCAGTCTTTCACATAATCTTTAGGCCCACTGTGACTTAGTAGAATTAAAACTTAAATAAAGTTGAATTGTAATTTCTGAAACTTTTCTTTATCTGAGATTCTCAAGATCTGAATAAAACTCAATGGAAACAATATATGCTGGAGCAGCGGTGATATTAAACTAAACTCCTTTCTAAAAGAAATAATATAGCAAAATGAAAATCAGTTTCAAGAGATGTTGAGAGAAATAAAATTCCATCAAATAAACCTGTGACAAGACAAAGAATTTAGACAACTGATTTTTCTCCCTCTGTTTCAATGTACTTGGAATCTCAGATACACAGTGACAAAAATCTCTGAAGTAATATTTATCTAAATGGGTTTTTAGTTTCAATGTTTGATTCATGCCCAGAACAAGCCTAGCACATGTATTTAAGTAACTGCACTGGGAATAGTATAAAATACAATTTTACTTATTGTGCAAGAGCAATTTAGGTTTTAATGACTATCACATTTCCTTATTTTAAAAATATACTCTGTAATAGAGAAAGAAGAAATCTCTGTGGTACCTGTAATTGTTCAATGTGTTTAGTCATGTTTTATACTGAGAGAAGTATCTTTCTAATTACATCGATTTTTAAATGAACCTTTATTTTGAACTAATGTTTGATTTTCGGAAAAAACTGCAATCATAGCAGAGACAGGTCAGGTATATCCTTTGTCTAAGTTTCCCCATAGTTAACATCTAACATTTCCATTGGTACAGTTGTCAAAATTGATAAAGTGACCTTGGTAGATTACTTTTAACTAAACTACAGTTTCGGGGCTTCCGAGGTACCACTAATGGCAAAGAACCCGCCTGCAAATACAAGAGACACAGGAGACCTGGGTTCGATCCCTAGGAGATCCCTGAAGAAGGGTCTGCAAACCACTCCAGTGTTCCTGACTGCAGTTTGAGTTTCAGTGTCCCATTTTCCCACTGATGTTCTCTTTTTGTTCCAGGATCCAGTCCAGAGCACCACATGGCATTTATTTCTCATCTGGTTTGGTCAGAGACAGCTCCTGAGTCTTTCTTTGTATTTTTATGACTTTGAATGTTGAGAAGTACTGACCAAGTATCGTGCAGAACGTCCTCCAACCTGGGTTACTGAGGTGTTTTTCTGATGATTAGTCTGAGTTTATCGGTTTATGCAAAGAATACCACAGAGGTTACATGCCCTTCTCAGCACACTGTATCAGGGAGTATGTAATATACACACAACATCATTACGGATATTAAGCTTCATCACTTGATTATTGTTCATCAGCTTTCTCCAGTGTAATGTTTTCATTTCTCCCCTTACCTATTCCGTTCTTTGCAAGCAAGTTACTAAGTCAAGCCCAGCCTAAAATGTGTGTGTGTGTGTGTGTGTGTTTGTGTGTGTGTCTGTGTGTGCTATAAGCATCACCGTCTTGAAGCATGGAGTATATACATATATGAAATAAATCTCTTCTGTAAGAATATTCATCTGTTCCTCATCATTTATTCATTCATTTATTTCAGTATAAACTCATGTGTATTTACTTTGTACTTTACGTTATAATCTAATACTTCATTATTTCTTTTGCTGCTCAAGTTGTTCCAGCTTTGGCCATAAAGAGCTCTTTACAGGTGGTTCCTTTGCTACTCTAATCTGTCCTCTTTCCTTTGTATTTTGTGTACTTCCTTATTCTCTGGTGGAGTAAGATGCTCAAAGCTCATTTAGTATTATGCATGCCCCAGCCCTAGTACTGGTCATTTCTCCAAGGAATGTGGTTCTTTTTATTAGAGAATAGTAGTTAGAAACTAAGATCTGGACACTATATCCTTGTTGATGGGATGTTATTGTTTCTAGGTCTTATCTACAGACTATAAATATATGTAGTCATAATAATCTACATGAACAATATATTTATTAATATAATTATTTTTATATCTACATTTTAATTGATGCTTTTGAACTGTGGTATTGGAGAAGACACTTTAGAGTCCCTTGGACTGCAAGGAGATCCATCCAGTCCATTCTGTAGGAGATCAGCCCTGGGATTTCTTTGGAAGGAATGATGCTAAAGCTGAAAGTCCAGTACTTTGGCCACCTCACGCAAAGAGTTGACTCATTGGAAAAGACTCTGATGCTGGGAGGGATTGGGGGCAGGAGGAGAAGGGGACGACAGAGGATGAGATGGCTGGATGGCATCACTGACTCGATGCACATGAGTCTGAATGAACTCTGGGTGATGGTGATAGACAGGGAGGCCTGGCTTGCTGCTATTCATGGGGTTGCAAAGAGCTGACACAACTGAGTGACTGAACTGAACTGAATGTTTCTGACTCTAATTTAGTACCACATGGTTTAGTCTAACCTTCCCTTTTATTTATGTATTACAACTCTCTTTGAAAGTGAGAAATATAGCTGCGTGCTCATTCGCTTCAGTCATGTCCAACTCTTTGCCACCCCATGGAATGTGGACTGCCAGCCTCCTCTGTGAATGAGATTTCCTAGGCAAGAATACTGGAGTGTGTTGCTGTGCCCTCCTGGGTAGAACCTTCCTAGCTCAGAGATTGAACCCACATCTCCCGAGTCTCCTGCATTGCAGGCAGATTCTTTATTGCTGAGCCAAGGGGGGAGCCTCAAAACTTAGCTAAATATACTTCATTTAAAAATTTTTATTTGAGTTTTTTTTTGTATTTAATATTTTGGCATTATCTACATGTGGGACATTACTTATATAGAACAAAAATCCATTAAATAAACATGCACATTTATTCTTTGAATGGATTATATTCTATGTATCTATAGGTTGTTAATTAGAAATATATTACTTTAATGTATGTATCAGCTGTGCTTTGCAAGGATGAGTATAGCAAGAATCTAAAAGTAATGTTGAGTGACCAGTCAGGCTTAATAAAATTACCTTAGTGTGAACTGCAGTTATTTGAAGCTGTAGATCAGTGGTTCTCAGTCACAACTACATGTAGGAATCACCTGGGGTGTTTTAAACAAATACTGATGCATGGTTCTTACCTCGGAGATTCTGATTTAATTTGTCTGGGTTAAGAATGACAGCGAGTTCCTTGGACAGCAAGGAGAGCAAAACAGTCCATCCCAAAGGAAATTAACCCTGAATATTCACTGGAAGGGCTGATGCTGAAGCTGAAGCTCCAATACTTTGGCCACCTGATGTGAAGAGCTAACTCATTGCAAAAGACCCTGATGATGAGAAAAACTGAGGGCAGGAGGAGAAGAGGGTGACAGAGGATGAGATGGTTTGATGGCATCATCGACTCAATGGACATGAGTATGAGCAAACTCTTGGAGATAGTGAAGGACACAGAAGCCTGTCATGCTGGAGTCCACAGGGTATCAAAGAGTCGGACCTGACTTAGTGACTGAACAACACCAACAAGAATGAGCATAGGGACTTTCAAAGCTCCCCAGGTGGTCTTGATATGCAGCCAAGAGTAGGTCAAGTTTCAGAACCTCTGCTGTACTTGGATAAGTTGATACTGACTGCAGCATTTTCTGTACTGTCCTGTTTTCTGAATGCATATATTCCAAGCTAAGTAAACTATGAAATAGTAATATGTATTTGAATTGGAAAGTTTTGTTATCATTGCTGTCATCCCTGAAGCACTGTTATAACTGTTACAATAGGTTATCCAATGATGTTGTGGTCTCTGTCTGAGGAATAGTGTCATATGTTGCTTTTCTATTTTGAATTATAAAACACAGGGCAGCCGCTAAAATGAAAAACTCCACAATAAGGTTCTGTGGGAATAAAACCCTTGTAAAATTATGACCTGGACATATAAAAGCCTATGCCTGCCTTAATCATAATTGCCCTCCAAGCAATTCCAAGATACTCCTTTTTCATTAAGAAACATAGTCACCATGACCCAGTGTTATAGGCTGAATTTGGCCCTCTGTACATTCATACCTTGAAGCCCTAACCCCTGTCTTTGGAGATAGAGTGTTTAAAAATATTTAAGGTTAAACAAAGTTAAACAAATCGGGCCTTGATCAATAGGTCTGGTGTCTTTCTAAGAAGGGGCAGAGATAAGGAGTGTGCATACAGAGAGGAGAGGCCATATGAAGTCAGAGAGAGGTCTCACCAGAAAACAACCCTGCCAGCCTCTTGCTCTTGGATTTCCAGCCCCTAGAACTATGAGAAAATAAATTTCTGTTGTTTAAGTCATTGTGACATTCTGTTCTGGCAGTTCTAGCAGACTAATATACCTAGCTTATATATCAACATATATATCTTAGTATATATGTATGTACACATTTCCAGAAATGTTCCAGGCAATTCCCTAGCAGTCCAGTGGTTAGAACTCTACTCTTTCAGTGCTGAAGGTATGGGTTCAATCCTTGGCTGGGGAACTAGGATCCCACAAACTGTGTGGCATGACCAAGCTAGGAAAAAAAAGAGAAGAAAATGAATGTTCAAAGATATTTATAATAGCTTTATTCATAATAAACCCCAAACTGCAAAATACCTCAAATTCTAACCTAAGTGGAACTATTCAATGAGTGACATATACACACATCCATATAATCTAAACCTATAACACAATATAGATCATTTCCACCACACTGGAAATTTCCTACACATGTTTTCTTAAAAACAATTCACATTCAGAAAGTTTCACTTTTTAGTTTTTACTATAGATTAGTTATATCTGTTGTAGATCATAAAGGAAATGGAATTAAAAACATAGAGACCAGGACTATAGTTTTTCACCAGAAAAAAAGATTTCTAGCATTTCACTAGTTTTACTAAAGCTTTTAGTGCTATTTTGACACAGCATAGCCTACAAATATTTAAATATATAATCTCCGTTCAGTTTAGTCGCTTAGTCGTGTCCGACTCTGCGACCTCATGAATCGCAGCACGCCAGGCCTCCCGTCCATCACCAACTCCCGGAGTTCACTCAAACTCATATCCATCGAGTCGGTGATGCCATCCAGCCATCTCATCCTCTGTTGTCCCCTTCTGCTCCTGCCCCCAATACCTCCCAGCATCAGGGTCTTTTCCAATGAGTCAACTTTTCAAATGAGGTGGCCGAAGTATTGGAGTTTCAGCTTTAGCATCATTCCTTCCAAAGAACACCCAGGACTGATCTCCTTTAGAATGGACTGGTTGGATCTCCTTGCAGTCCTGGGGACTCTCAGAGTCTTCTCCAACGCCGCAGTTGAAAACCGTCAATTCTTCGGCGCTCAGCTTTCTTCACAGTCCAACTCTCACATCCATACATGACCACAGGAAAAACCATAGCCTTGACTAGATGAACCTTTGTTGGCAAAGTAATGTCTCTGCTTTTGAATATGCTATCTAGGTTAGTCATAACTTTCCTTCCAAGGAGTAAGTGTCTTTTAATTTCATGGCTGCAGTCACCATCTGCAGTGATTTTGGAGCCCCCCAAAATAAAGTCTGACACTTTCCACTGTTTCACCATCTATTTCCCATGAAGTGATGGGACTGGATGCCACGATCCTCATTCTCTGAATGTTGAGCTTTAAGCCAACTTGTTCACTCTCCTCTTTCACTTTCATCAAGAGGCTTTTCTTTACTTTCTGCCATAAGGGTGGTATCATCTGCATATCTGAGGTGACTGATATTTCTCCCAGCAATCTTGATTCCAGCTTGTGCTTCTTCCAGCCCAGCATTTCTCATGATGTACTCTGCATAGAAGTTAAATAAGCAGGGTGACAATATACAGCCTTGACGAACTCCTTTTCCTATTTGGAACCAGTCTGTTGTTCCATGTCCAGTTCTAACTGTTGCTTCCTGACCTGCATACAGATTTCTCAAGAGGCAGATCAGGTGGTCTGGTATTCCCATCTCTTTCAGAATTTTCCACAGTTTATTGTGATCCACACAGTCAAAGGCTTTGGCATAGTCAATAAAGCAGAAATAGATGTTTTTCTGAAACTCTCTTCCTTTTTCGATGATCTAGCAGATGTTGGCAATTTGATCTCTGGTTCCTCTGCCTTTTCTGAAGCCAGCTTGAACATCAGGAAGTTCACGGTTCACATATTGCTGAAGCCTGGCTTGGAGAATTTTGAGCATTACTTTACTAGTGTGTGAGATGAGTGCAATTGTGTGGTAGTTTTGAGCATTCTTTGGCATTGCCTTTCTTTGGGATTGGAATGAAAACTGACCTTTTCCAGTCCTGTGGCCACTGCTGAGTTTTCCAATTTGCTGGCATATTGAGTGCAGCACTTTTACAGCATCATCTTTCAGGATTTGAAATACCTCCACTGGAATTCCATCACCTCCACTAGCATTGTTCGTAGTGATGCTTTCTAAGGCCCACTTGACTTCACATTCCAGGATGTCTGGCTGTAGGTCAGTGATCACACCATCATGATTATCTGGGTCATGAAGATCTTTTTGTACAGTTCTTCTGTGTATTCTTGCCATCTCTTCTTAATATCTTCTGCTTCTGTTAGGTCCATACCATTTCTGTCCTTTATCAAGCCCATCTTTGCATGAAATGTTCCCTTGGTATCTCTAATTTTCTTTAAGAGATCTCTAGTCTGTCCCATTCTATTGTTTTCCTCTATTTCTTTGCATTGATCACTGAGAAAGGCTTTCTTATCTCTTCTTGCTATTCTTTGGAACTCTGCATTCAGATGCTTATATCTTTCCTTTTCTCATTTGCTTTTTGCTTCTCTTCTTTTCGCAGCTATTTGTAAGGCCTCCCCAGACAGCCATTTTGCTTTTTTTGCATTTCTTTTCCATGGGGATGGTCTTGATCCCTGTCTCCTGTACAATGTCATGAACCTCATTCCATAGTTCATCAGGCACTCTATCTATCAGATGTAGTCCCTTAAATCTATTTCTCACTTCCACTGTATAATCATAAGGGATTTGATTTAGGTCATACCTGAATGGTCTAGTCGTTTTCCCTACTGTCTTCAATTTCAGTCTGAATTTGACAATAAGGAGTTCATGATCTGAGCCACAGTCAGCTCCCGGTCTTGTTTTTGCTGACTGTATAGAGCTTCTCCATCTTTGACTGCAAAGAATATAATCAATCTGATTTCGGTGTTGACCATCTGGTGATGTCCATGTATAGAGTCTTCTCTTGTGTTGTTGGAAGAGGGTGTTTGTTATGACCAGTGCATTTTCTTGGCAAAACTCTATTAGCCTTTGCCCTGCTTCATTCTGCATTCCAAGGCCAAATCTGCCTGTTACTCCAGGTGTTTCTTGACTTCCTAGTTTTGCATTCCAGTCCCCTATAATGAAAAGAACATCTTTTTTGGGTGTTAGTTCTAAAAGGTCTTGTAGGTCTTCATAGAACTGTTCAACTTCAGCTTCTTCAGCATTCCTGGTTGGGGCATAGACTTGGATTACTGTGATATTGAATGGTTTGCCTTGGAAACGAACAGAGATCATTCGGTTGTTTTTGAGATTACATCCAAGTACTGCATTTCGGACTCTTTTGTTGACCATGATGCCTACTCCATTTCTTCTGAGGGATTCCTGCCCACAGTAGTAGATATAATGGTCATCTGAGTTAAATTCACCCATTCCAGTCCATTTCAGTTTGCTGATTCCTAGAATGTCGACATTCACTCTTGCCATCTCTTGTTTGACCACTTCCAATTTGCCTTGATTCATGGACCTGACATTCCAGGTTCCTATGCAATATTACTCTTTATAGCATCGGACCTTGCTTCTATCTCCAGTCACATCCACAGCTGGGTAATTTTTTTGCTTTGGCTCCATCCCTTCATTGTTTCTAGAGTTATTTCTCCACTGATCTCCAGTAGTGTATTAGGCACCTACTGACCTGGGGAGTTCCTCTTTCAGTATCCTATCATTTTGCCTTTTCATACTGTTCTAGTATTCTTTTAAATAAGACATATTAAGAATAAATACTATATCAAAATACAAATTTAGGGTACCATTATCTATGGCTATATTGTAAAGATCAACAGTATATTATTTTGTGTTATTTTTACCTGAGTGGAAATAATGAGTCTGATAGTCTTATTCTAGCCATATCAATGAACATTTTTCTCTAAAATATTCAATATCCTGTGCATATTTCTGAAACAAAATTTCAAGTTAGGTGTGGTTCAACATGGGAGTGGAGAAAGAGCCTCGTCCTTGGACACAACAAACTACAACTATATATGGATTAATTCCCTCAGAAATGGACTTGAAAAGCGGATGAACAGAGCCTGCACGACAAAGAGTCAAAGGAGAGCATGAAGATAAGTAGAAGAGAGATATGGGGTCACCTATCAAAAACTCACACCCTTCCTACGGCAATCCACAGTCAGGAGGCATCACAAAGCTATGACCTTTTCCCTGAGCTGTGAAGATTCCAGCTCTATAGATCCTTCACAGTAGAGATGAGCCCCCTAAATACATGGTTTGGAAAACCAACAGGAAATATACCCAGGAAAACTATGGAATTGCAGGGGACAGAAAATCTGCTTGTTAAGTGCTTGTGCACAGACTGACTCGACCCCAAAACCAGCACATAAACAACAAATTGAAAAGCACATGGACTGTGGGTGAAAGGGATCCACTTATTAGTCTTAAAGTATCTACTGTGGAGGCAGGAACCAGTTGGAACACTTCGGAGGGACTGAGTAACTGCAGGGGCAATTTATATGACTTTAGGCCACCTTGCAAAGCTGAGGCTGTCAGGTGCCCTTTACAAATTCTCCATCTACTCTGTTAACACCAGTGAGTTTACTCTGCTGAGAGTCCTGCCCACCTCTGCACCTTGGCTGGGCTTCACAGCCTGTCTGGGGACCAACTTTGCTCATGAGTACCCTGTGGCAGCCCTGACCTCAACACAAGAGGAGAGCACACACCCCACATAGGGGACGCCCCTTGAGTACGTGGCAAAAGATAAAGGAATTCATCATACCACTAAACCAGTCACTAAGTAAGAAGTATTAAAGGAACTTCTTTAAGCTAAAAAGGAATTCTACTAATTAATAATAAGGAAACATACAAAAGTAAACATCTCACTGGAAAAGGTAAATATATAATAAAGTAGACCATTTACTAATAAAGCAAGTATGAAATTTAAAACAAAAGTAGTAAAGATAACTAAAATTACAATAGTTAAAGGATGCATAAAATAAAAATATGTAAAATATGTCATTAAAAGTATAAAATGTGGGTGAAAGAGTAAAAAGATAAACCTTTGAATGTGTTCACATTGAAGTTGCTACCAATTTAAAACAGGCTATGACCTGCATAAGATGTCGTAACAAACCTAACAGTTACCACAAGGAAAAAATATTAAATACGTGGAAGAAAATAAGAAAGGAATCTAAGCATGATGCTGAAGAAAACCACCAAAACACAAGGAAAGGAAGAAAGGAAAGGAAAGAAACAGGAGGAATTTACAGAAGCAGCCAGAAAACAATGAACAAAATAACAATACTTGTGTATGTGTGCTCAGTCGTATCTGACTCTTGTGACACTATGGACTATAACCTCCCCTCTCACCCCGCAGGCTCCTCTGTTCATGAGATTTTAATATGCAAGAAAATGGAGTGGGTTGCCATTTTCTCCTCCAGGGAATCTTCCCAAATCAGTGATGGAACTGGCCAAAGTACCAAATTTGTCAATCAAAGACTTAGAATGGCCTAATGGATAAAATGGCAAGGCCCATCTGTATGCTGCCTACAAGAGAGTCACTTCAGAAGAAAGGACACACAATAAGGAATTGAAGTGATAGAAAAATATATCCTGAGGAATTGGAAATGAAAAGAGATTTCAAGTAGCTAAACTTTGGCCACCTGATGCAAAGGGCTGACTGTTTAGAAAAGACCCTGATGCTGGGAAAGATTGAGGACAGAAGGAGAAGGGGAAGACAGAGGATGAGATGGTTGGATGGCATCACTGACTCAATGGACATGAGTTTGAGCAAGCTCCGAAAGATGGTGAAGGACAGGGAAGCCTGGTGTGCTGCAGTCCATGGGGTCGCAGAGTCGGACATTAACTGAGCAACTGAACAGCTACTGAATAGCAACAACAAAACATGAATCAGACAAAATAGTCTTTAAAAACAAAAATTGTAATAAAAGACAAATAGGGCATTACACAGTGATAAAGGAGTCGATCCAGCAAGAGGATGCAGCATTATGAATGTATACAACAGAAGATCACTAAGATATAAAAAGCAATAGTAACAATGTCAAAGGGAGAAATTGAAACTGGAGACTTTAACACCTAATTTACATCAATGAATAGATAATCCAGACAGGAAATCAATATGGAAAACTTAGAATTAAATGATAACATTAAATCAGACATAAAAGCCCCAGTAAACAACTTTACACTTAAGGAACTAGAAAAGGAAAAAACAAAGCCTAAAATTAGTAGAAACAAGTAAATTATAAAGATCAAAATGGAAATAAATAAAAACTACAAAAAAAAAAATCTCAATGGAACCAAGTTGGTTCTTTAAAAAATATAATTGACAAATCTTTAGTTAGATTAACCTAGAAAACAAGAGAAAGTACTCAAAATCAGAGATGAGAAAGAAGTTACAACTGATACCACAAAATATAGAGGGTCATAAGAAAACTATGAACAATCACATGCCAACAAATTGGACAACTTAGAAGAAACAGATGAATTTCTAGAAACATACAATCTTCCAAGACTGAATCATTAACAAGTGGAAAATCTGAATAAACAGGATTCTTCTTATTTCTTGAAGTAAGCCTATATTGCTAAGAACTTCTCTCTTAGATCCACTTTTTGCTGCATTGTATAGATTTTGGGATGTCATTTTTTTTTCATTTGTCTCTGATGACAATGCCAAAGAATGCTCAAACTACTGCAAAATTGCACTCATCTCACACGCTAGTAAAGTAATGCTCAAAATTCTCCAAGCCAGGCTTCAGCAATAGGTGAACCATGAACTTCCAGATGTTCAAGCTGGTTTTAGAAAAGGGAGAGGGACCAGAGATCAAATTGCCAACATCTGCTGGATCATGGAAAAAGCAAGAGAGTTCCAGAAAAACATCTATTTCTGCTTTATTGACTATGCCAAAGCCTTTGACTGTGTGGATCACAATAAACTGTGGAAAATTCTGAAAGAGATGGGAATACCAGACCACCTGACCTGCCTCTTGAGAAACCTATATGCAGGTCAGGAAGCAACAGTTAGAACTGGACATGGAACAACAGACTGGTTCCAAATAGGAAAAGGAGTATGTCAAGGCTGTATATTGTCACCCTGCTTATTTAACTTCTATGCAGAGTACATCATGAGAAATGCTGGGCTGGAAGAAGCACAAGCTGGAATCAAGATTGCTGGGAGAAATATCAATCACCTCAGATATTCAGATGACACCACCCTTATGGCAGAAAGTGAAGAGGAACTCAAAAACCTCTTGATGAAAGTGAAAGAGGAGAGAGAAAAAGTTGGCTTAAAGCTCAACATTCAGAAAACGAAGATCATGGCATCTGGTCCCATCACTTCATGGGAAATAGATGGGGAAACAGTGGAATCAGTGTCAGACTTTATTTTTTGGGGCTCCAAAATCACTGCAGATGGTGACTGCAGCCATGAAATTAAAAGACACTTACTCCTTGGAAGGAAAGTTATGACCAACCTTTCATATAGCATATTCAAAGCAGAGACGTTATTTTGCCAACAAAGGTCCATCTAGTCAAGGTTGTGGTTTTTCCAATGGTCATGTATGGATGTGAGAGTTGGACTGTGAAGAAGGCTGAGCGCTGAAGAATTGATGCTTTTGAACTGTGATGTTGGAGAAGATTCTTGAGAGTCCCTTGGACTGCAACGATATCCAACCAGTCCATTCTAGAGGAGATCAGCCCTGGGTGTTCTTTGGAAGGACTGATGCTAAAGCTGAAACTCCAGTACTTTGGCCACCTCATGTGAAAAGTTGACTCATTGGAAAAGACGCTGATGCTGGGAGGGATTGGGGGCAGGAGGAGAAGGGGACGAGAGAGGATGAGATGGCTGGATGGCATCACTGACTCGATGGACGTGAGTCTGAGTGAACTCCAGGAGTTGGTGATGGTCAGGGAGGCCTGGCGTGTGATTCACGGAGTCGCAAAGAGTTGGACACAACTGAGCGACTGAACTGAACTGATATTTTTTGACTTCTTTAATTTTTTTTTTGATGACTCACCAGCTGCTCAGTATCATGTTGTTTAATTCTAGGTGTTATCAATTTCCCTGTTTTTCTCTAATGATTGATTTTTAGTTTCATACCTTTGTGATTAGCAAAGATGTTTCACATGACTCCAGACTTCTTGAGTCTACTGTGATTTAATGTGATATCTCTGGAAAATATCCCATCACTGTGCACTTGAGAACAATTCTATCTTTTGGAGGTAATGTTTATTTATATATATATATATATATATATATATATATATATATACATATATACATATATATGTATATATATAATTATACATGTATATATAATTAAAGTCTATCTGGTCTAGCAAATATTTATTTTTCCATGCTTACACTTGGACAAAGTACATCTCTTAACTCCACTGATTTCATGGACTCTGTGGTTTACTTTGGCCTGTGGAATGACCACAGGTGTGATATAAGCAGAAGCCTTGAATGTGTTGGGATATTTGGTGTGCCTCTTGTGCTCTAGTTATCCTTCAAAGAAGAGAATGGCCTTAGCACCTGTTGCACTACAGTCTTGGCTTCAGAAGAAGAAGACCTAAGGAAGACCTTCAGAAGAAGTAGACCTAAAACTCTACCCAAAGCCTGAATACAAGTTCTGATGAGCCACATTGTGAAACAGAACTATGTAGTTAATTATTACCTCAATTAATCCAATTGTAGTCAACCTGCTGACTCATGAAAGTTAGATTTTGTGTTTAAAAGTTTTGTGGTAGCAACTGAGACTAATTACAGTCTTATACATCATTAATTTTTGCTTATCAAGTGGGAGATGTAGAAGCAAAATAGGACATGATCATTTCCTTTCATATGTTTATAATCTACTTGTGATCTAAGGGGGACACACAGGAAACTAGTCAGGAAAACAAGATTTATCGGTAAACCTAATTAGTTGGATGAAGATAGAGATATTTGTTTGGTGGGTCACAGCTCACTTAGAAAAGTCATTGGGAAACTAAAGAGTCTATTCTAATTATGTATACTATAAAAATAA
This sequence comes from Bos indicus x Bos taurus, assembly GCF_003369695.1. Classification (NCBI taxonomy): domain Eukaryota; kingdom Metazoa; phylum Chordata; class Mammalia; order Artiodactyla; family Bovidae; genus Bos; species Bos indicus x Bos taurus. Next base: position 17,040 of record NW_020867145.1, read on the forward strand.
ACATCTTATAACCTAGTGTCTCAAAACTATAATTTATTATTACCTTTAATATTTACATGTATTAATGTAGTCCAACTAAACAGTTTTCACTTAGGTCTCCCACGTGTGGTAATTGTATGTCAGCTGGGGATGTCATCATCAGAAGGCCTGACTTTGCTGGATGCATGAAAGGGTTACTACGTGGTGCTCGGTGCTGGCTCTTAGCTGGAACTTTAGTTGGACTGTCCACTAAAGACCCACATGCAATCTCTTTATGAGGCTTGGACATCTCACAGCACAGTTGCTAGGTTCTTGCTGAGAGTGTCCCAAGAGCAAGTATTTCAAGAAACCTAGACAGATACTGCAAGGTTTTCTAATGACCTAACCTCAGAATGTCTATTACCATATTCTTTTCTTCAAGCAAGTTACTATGATCAACACAGATTCAAGTTGAGGGGATGTAGACTCCAACTCTTATGTGGGAAGCAGCATGTACAAACAGATGAGAGGAAATGGAAAGTGGCCATCTCTAGAACCTATTTACCATGGAGACTTCAATTTAATTTGTGTTTATAGTTTTATCTGTAGACTTGCTCATACAATGTGTCATTGATATCATGGCATATTTAAGAGTAAAATGGACCCTGAGTATACATACATTGGAACTTCTCAGAAAAACTGGGATTTCTATCAGTGTGTGGATTACTAAGCTCTTATGTATTTGCTCTAACCCATCCTTCCATGTTACGCTTTGTGATGCTGGGCCTGTGATTCTAGAAATCACATTTCTCCTTTGCTAGCTGGATCTCTCTTAGGCTTTACCACAAGGGGCACTTGAAGGGAGCCCCAAAGGCAGGTAGAGGAAGGAGAGACTTGCCTGTTCCTATTCTCATTGACACTGTCTCAGCAAAACCTCACTAGTGGCAATAGGTTCCAGTTCCCTGATTTTTTCACATTCCCCAACGTACTCCCTCACTCAGATAAATCAGCATCAATATATGACGCCTCCTTTTCGGAGATGTGAGATTCCTGTAAGCTCCTAAGTTCTAACAACCTCAGATTCTTCTCTTTGTTCTTTCTGCCCTAGAGGTGTGAGCTACTCCTGTTAGTTCTTCCATGCCTGTTTAAACAATTTCATACATTAAATTCATTGTCAAAAAAAGGATGCAGTTTCTGTTTTCCTATTTTCTTGACCTTGACGGATACCAGAATCTTATATACCTGGCCTTTTTCCTGGTATATTACTATGTCAATCCAAAAGTTATACTAAATAATCAGAATTACAGTGACCATGTTCTGCAAAATAAAAGGATAAAAATAGCACAAAAGCCAGTTCTAAAAACAGTTACACGTTGCTTAGAGTGAATGTGGAGCGCTGAAACAGTGAATGGCAAGGACTGGTCTCAAAGACATAATTCTGTTACTTCTGTGGTATAATTCATATAGTTACTGTTAAGTATTGAAAACTGTCCCTAAATTACTCTATCAATTTATTGTATGATATATAGACCTTGGTTTCTTTACGGTAGAGAAGTGGGTTCTATTATAAAGCAGTCATTCTCTGATTAATGTATATGTAAATAAATTCAGTTCAGTTCACTTCAGTTGCTCAGTCGTGTCCTCCTCTTTGCAACCCCATGGACTGCAGCACGCCAGGCCTCCCTGTCCATCACCAGCTCCTGAAGCTTACTCAAACTCATGTCCATCGAGTCAGTGATGCCATCCAACCATTTCATCCTCTGTCATCCCCTTCTCCTCCCGCCTTTAATCTTTCCCAGCATCAGGGTCTTTTCCAATGAGTTGGTTCTTTGCATCCAATGGCCAAAGTACTGGAGCTTCAGCTTTAGCATTGGTACTTCCAGTGAATATTCAGGACTGATTTCCTTTAGGATGGACTGGTTGGATCTCCTTGCAGTCCAAGGGGCTCTCAAGAATCTTTTCTAACACCACAGTTCAAAAGCATCAATTCTTTGGCCCTCAGCTTTCTTTATAGTCCAAATCTCACATCCATACATGACTCCTGGAAAAACCATAGCTTTGACCAGATGGACCTTTCTTTGCAAAGTAATGTCTCTGCTTTTTAATGCTGTCTAGGTAGGTCATAGCTTTTCTTCCAAGGAGCAAGTTTCTTTTAATTTCATGGCTGCAGTCACCATCTACAGTGATTTTGGATCCCCCCAAAATGCTAATGTGTATGTAAAATAATTTTTATTATTCTATTATCTTATTAACATATAGTAAAGAGTAATTAATGCAGTGTCCTGATGTGCAATATGTGAGAGAATCAGAATGCTTTGGCACAGATTCTGCAAATAGCAAACTGATTCAAAGCTGGCAAATAGATTTTAATTTATATTCCACATAGAATTCTCATAGTAGATACTTTTAGTGATTCATACCTACATATATGATCTAACACAGATGTATTCACCTGTAAGGTTAATTATTTTTATTTAGAGGATCAAGGCCAAATATAGTGGAGGTTTTAGTGTTACCAATTACAAGGCACTTTCAAGATTGAATTTGTATATGTTTATAATGTTTGAAAAACATTAGAAATGCAGCATCTCTTCTATTTTTCTAAAATTTTTAGCAGTACCCCTGCTTTGCTTATGGCAAAATGGATGAATTGTCATGGCAGGAATTTTCTAACATTTTATTTTGTCTTTAGCTTTTGTTTTGATTTTTTCTTGTCCCAATAGAACAAGAAAACACGCTGACCCAGGTGACAAGATGATTCCCTTTGTCAGATAAGCCACTTAGATCATAGAAACTTTTTCTCTCCTTTGATGGAGACAGAATAGGTACTGCAGATACACAAGAAACATGTGCTTTAATGGTTCTTTAATTAAAAATACTATGCATCTTTCACTGGAGAAGGGAATGGCAACCCGCTTCAGTGCTCCTGCCTGGAGAATCCCAAGGACAAAGGAGCCTGGTGGGCTACAGTCCATGGGATTGCAGAGAATCAGACACGGCTGATTTACTAACACACACACAAACGTGCATCCTTTATATGAGATCTGTTTATTTAAAGCATTTGAAATTGATATTGTCAGAGATCTTGCTTTTAGAGTATGTCACTTAATTATGCTAAGGCAGCAGGATCTGCCTATAATCCATAGTATCAGTAAGAGGTATAGCAAGACTGAGAAAATAGAGTCTAACAATTTTGTTGTTTTAGTCAGCAGGAAGGGGGCTTGCTGTGCGTGCTGTGTGCAAAGTCGCTTCAGTCTTGTGCGACTCTTTTGCAACCCCATGGACTGCAGCCTGCCAGGCTCCTCTGTCCATGGGATTCTCCAGGCAAGAATACTGGAGTGGGTTGCCATGCTCTCCTCAGGGGATCTTCCTGATCCAGAGAGCGGTGTCTCTTATATCTCCTGTATTGGCAGGTAGGTTCTTTACCACTACCGCCACCTGGGAAGCTCTAAAAAACCGATTTTGTTTTTTCAGTCAGCAGGAAGTGGACTTGCTATAGATACACAAACCTGTATCTGCAAAAGTGCAGGTGGTTGGCCATTTGACAGTTGTATATGTATGGGGATATGGACAAAGACATCAGGATACGAATAATAGAGAGGATAGAGAAAAGATAGCATAGGTAAAGAGAAGAAAGTATATTTTGAAAGGAAGGATGTTTAAGAAAGAAAGGTCAGAATTTGGGAGCTGTACGCTAAAATAATTTTGTTTATATTACATATCCTCTCTTTTGTTTTGTTATTATGATGGATCATTTATGTCTGTCGCTCTAATGTGGGATGATGATAAATGAGAACAAATTAGCTGAAATTGGAAAAATGATTGTTTATCATAAAGTTTAGGAAAATAATATTGGAGAATGATATTTTCTGGCTAATATTTACTGTGAATATCTTACATGATGATGGCAATCAAAAACACTATATTTATCCTGAAACCCTTAATTTAAAAACCTGTATTTATTCTTTGGTAATTTAGAAGGTTTGCAGAAATCTTGGTGGGTTTGTAAAGATTTCCAGACTGATTCCTCAAAGTTAAGGTTAAAAGAGATAGATGACTGAGGAGACAAATTTAGGGTGTTATACCCCATTCATCTGGACACTTGTAGCATTATCACCTGGGAGAAACTGCAGGAATATCACTGAAGTCTTCTTACTCAAGAAGCATTTCCACTCACACACTAAAATTAATGCCCTACGCTTGGGTATTTCTGTAGACAGTGGGTTTTCTGGTGGAACGGACTCACTTCTTTGTAGCTACCCATGGCTACCCATCAGAGATTCAAGTCTTTGAACTTAAAAAAGAAGCATCTAATTCAAGCTCAGCAAACTAGGGACTTTATGAAAACACTGTGAGAATACATCTACAAATGAATATCTCTTTGTAAAGCAAGTACTTTCCAATACAGTCATTGATTAAATACTTCTCGCTGGTATTTTGTTTATAATTCCTGTTCAATGGGTTCAGTAAAGGCACGGTTTTCTTAATAACTGATTGAGCTTTTGTAAACTGACCACTTAGTAACACTAAAAAATCCATTAATTTGGAGAATTGCACTCAAAACAGGTTTCAGTCTGATTCCTTTTCTTTACCGTGGCACCTTGCTTGTGGTACTTCAGAATTATATGTAACATATATTTGCCTATGCTAAGTCGCTTCAGTCGTGGTCAGACTCTGTACAACCCCATAGATGGCAGCCCACCAGGCTCCGTCATCTTCTGGGATCCTCCAGGCAAGAATACTGGAGTGGGTTGCCATTTCTTCTCCAATGCATGGAAGTGAAAAGTGAAAGTGAAGTCACTCAGTCTGTCTGACTCTTAGCAACCCCAAGGACTGTAGCCTACCAGGCTCCTCCGTCCATGGGATTCTGCCAGGTAAGAGTACTGGAGTGGGGTGCATATATATAAAACCTCATAATTCTTATTCCCTTCCCCCTCTTCTCTACCACCACACACAGTATTTTTGTCCCATATGTTATCCTTTATAGTTATCCTGTTTCTTTTCCCACACTATCTGTTTCTTGAAACCATATAGAATGGTGATTCTATTGCTCTCTACTTTAGTCCATACTTCTGTATTAACTTTCAAGACCATGTAGAATGACAGTGATGGAAAATGAAGTTCTAACTTTGGAGATTTTTCTTATCATATGTTACTACTTTTGGGGGAGGGGTGTCTGAATTTAAGACTTAGATAACTCTAGAATTATCTTTAGGAACTGTCTGTGGAAAGTAATAACTGATACTGAAAGGAAATACAGTTTTAAGACTTTTTCCCCCCCATCTGTGTCTTTGGCCTTTATTGTATCTCTTCTCTAAAAATAAAAGTAATTTTTTAGAATTATTTTCAAATTCTTCTTGAGAAATTTGAATGTGGGTTATTTATTCATTTTCCACTAACATATGGTAAAATCTGAGGAAAGGAAAATAAGAGTTCATGTTATCAAGAGTTAAATGTGACCAATGGAATTAAACTTCATATAGAGTACAATGGAGTTTCATTGTCTTGTGGAAAATTACACCCTCTGCAGGTATGTCCCAGGGATTTTCATGCTATGATGAAGTTAATATTCAGGAGATGGTGTTTATTCCTCTGTCTTTAGTCTTTTTTTTTTTTTTTTAAACATTTACATAATTGTATAGTTTGCCAAATATCAAAATGAATCCACCACAGGTATACATGTGTTCCCATCCTGAACCCTCCTCCCTCCTCCCTCCCACATACAATCCCCTCTGGGTCGTCCCAGTGCACTAGCCCCAAGCATCCAGTATCGTGCATCGAACCTGGACTGGCATCTCGTTTCATACATGATATTTACATGTTTCAATGCCATTCTCCCAAATCTTCCCACCTCTCCCTCTCCCATAGAGTCCATAAGACTGTTCTATTACATCAGTGTCTCTTTTGCTGTCTCGTACACAGGGTTATTGTTACCATCTTTCTAAATTCCATATATATGCGTTATTAGTACTGTACTGGTGTTTTTCCTTCTGGCTTACTTCACTCTGTATAATAGGCTCCAGTTTCATCCACCTCATTAGAACTGATTCAAATGTATTCTTTTTAAATGGCTTGAGTAATACTCCATTGTGTATATGTACCACCGCTTTCTTATCCATTCATTCTGCTGATGGACATCTAGGTTGCTTCCATGTCCTGGCTATTATAAACAGTGCTGCGATGAACATTGGGGTACACGTGTCTCTTTCCCTTCTGGTTTCCTCAGTGTGTATGCCCAGCAGTGGGATTGCTGGATCATAAGGCAGTTCTATTTCCAGTTTTGTAAGGAATCTCCACACTGTTCTCCATAGTGGCTGTACTAGTTTGCATTCCCACCAACAGTGTAAGAGGGTTCCCTTTTCTCCACACCCTCTCCAGGCTATTTATAATTGTAGACTTTTGGATCGCAGCCATTCTGACTGGTGTGAAATGGTACCTCATAGTGGTTTTGATTTGCATTTCTCTGATAATGAGTGATGTTGAGCATCTTTTCATGTGTTTGTTAGCCCTCTGTATGTCTTCTTTGGAGAAATGTCTATTTAGTTCTTTGCCCATTTTTTGATTGGGTCGTTTATTTTTCTGGAGTTGAGCTGTAGGAGTTGCTTGTATATTTTTGAGATTAGTTGTTTGTCAGTTGGCTTCATTTGCTATTATTTTCTCCCATTCTGAAGGCTGTCTTTTCCTCTTGCTGGGGAATGTAGACACTGGGTTACAGTTAGTTGGTATATACTGGTGGGAATTCAAATTTTTCTAAACTCATGGTAAGTATATTGTAAAATAACATATGTAAGAATTTTCAAAATTGGTTTGTTCAGTGTGGAGTATATTCAGCAGTATTTTTGACATTTTCTTTAGAAAAAGAGGAAGAGCTAAAGGAATTTTATAAGTTTTGTTACATAAAGGGTTGAAATATTGAGCGTTTGAACGTGAACTGCTGTTTGCCTGATTGGTAAACCAACACACTACAATTGATATCAAAGGGTTTCTCCTGTAATATTTTATCCCTGGACTGTCAAGTGAATTCTTTGCATGTTCACAATGGAAACCATTGATTAGGACTACATTCTTTTCTCTTTGTTTTAATTTGAACCCCACCATATAGATTTCTTTCCTTAGGAAAATCTCCTCTTTGGAGATCATGGTGTCACAGTGGTTGGTTCTTTTGTTTTTTTTGTTTTTGTTTCAACACTTGTCTCCCTTCATATACAAAAGTACAATATGAAGCCTTCATTTAATCTCTGCAGTTCATCTCATTTCAAATGTTTATGGAAGAAGCACTTCATTGAAAGTAGTGCTGTAAATATTCTGCCATAGGAATACTTCTGTCTACATGCTTTCTCATTCAAGAACTTGCCATCATGCTGTGCAGGCTGCGTCTTTGACGGTGGGTGTCCCATTTTTATCCGCTACTCTTTATTTCATGGAGTCGTATCAACGCTATGAACACAAGGCTGTGATATGGAACAGAAGGCTGTTTGAACTTTTGAAACCTTGTGTGGGGATTGATGGTGGTGCCGAGGCATGAGAGACTAGTATGAGCGAGAAAAGGAGAGAGCGCGTGCAGAGACTTGGTGGTGCATAATGGATATTTTTTAACTTGGCGAGATGTGTCTCTCAATCCTGTGGCTTTGGTGAGAGAGTGTGCAGAGAGCAAGGATAGCAAATAATGTACGAATGTTTTTGCATTCAAAGGACATCCACATCTGTTGGAAGACTTTTAAGTGAGTTTTGTTCTTAGATGACCCACGTTAGCTGAATGTGTTAAATGAAACAATACTTGTATTTCCCCTACCCCTTTGTCAACTGCTGTGAATGCTGTATGGTGTGTGTTCTCTTCTGTTACTGATCTGTAAGTGTGGTAATGTGAACTGAAGCTGATGGGTTGAGAACATGGACTGAACTTGTGGTGTGCTTTGCAGGAGTACTTGGAAGCAGAGTTCACCAGTGAGCTCGGGGTGTCTCAAAGCAGGGTGGAAGTTCTCATGTCTGTTAGCTACCCATAAGAATGCTGTTTGCTGCAGTTCTGTGTCCTGTGCTTGGATGCTTTTTATAAGAGTTGTCACTGTTGGAAATTCTTAAATAACTGATTTAAATTAAAAAAAAAATAAATTTTGATATATTTCTCCTAAAACACCCATCAGTCTGTTATTCTGTATTCTATTACACATATAAACTAAAAGAAAACAATCAAAACAAGAAAAACATTCCCAGGATTTTATTTTATTTTTTTTTAATTTTTTAA
>NW_020867146.1:0-38048 GCF_003369695.1 Bos indicus x Bos taurus
TAAGCAAGTGAAGGAGATAATTCACCTGAGGTTGATGTGGGGAAGCACTATGCTATTAGTCCAAGTTATGGGGTTTCCTTATTGCACTAATGATGTTACAATGAACCATGTCACAGGCAAATAATGTGAATCTTAATTAGGAATGGAGTAGAAAGTGTGCCAGCACGCTTGTACACTAGAGGAGGGTTAAAGCGGGAAGTTTGGGAGGATCTTTATTGTGGACAAAGAGGTCCCAAGGACTTTTAATGAAAATAATAGGTGTATACATAAAAAAGACTGTCTTATAAATAAAAGAGATTGTATTGGATTGTAAATTCATGAGTTTGGGGGTCATGCATATCTGAGGCTCACTAAGGAATCAAGACTGGAAGGTAGTGGCTTTCGTGAATGATTTTTTTGACCTGTCTTGACTGTTTTTCTTACTCCTTGCTGCACCCAGCAGCTCACCTGAAGGGATTAGGGTGCTTAGAAGGTGAAGATAAGCACAGAGTATATTGGATTAAGATTCTATTATTACAATCTTTAACTGATGGAAAATACTTTTTAAAATAATTTTCTTCACAATATTTTTGTCCTAGGTGGTAAATGTAAGAATGTTACAGAATGCTGAGAAAGGTGGATAAATTAAATAGTTAAACACAGTTCTATAGTATCGTGTGTGTGCTCTGTTGTGTCCAACCCTGTGACTCCATGGACTGTAGCCCGCCAGGCTCCTCTGTCAATGGAATTTTCCAGGCAAGAATACTGGAGAGGGTTTCCATTTCCTCCTCCAGGGGATGTTCCTCCTGACCCAAGGATTGAACCCCTGTCTCCTGAGTCTCCTGCATTGGCAGGTGGATACCTCTAAATTACACTCCTGTCCCATCAGTAACACAGGAATACTTTTTTTTTTTAAAGTTATGATTTCAAATATTTTCTTTTACTGAAGAGAATGCTAATTATTGAAAGGATGCAGTTAACTTCAGTCATATTTGTAGCCTGAGACTCACTTAGGTTGTTGTGAAGTTGCTTCAGTAACTAAAGCTAATTCTGTTAACAGTGTTTAACACAATTCACCATGGTAGATTCTGAAAAAATTAAATGAACAGCGAGCCAACATTTTTAAAACTGTTTTATGTTTATCCCTGGGCTTTTCCTGTTCACAGCCCAGTAACAATTAAGAAACATAACCATTTCCCTAAGCTGTGGCTATTCATTTCAGCTGTCACTGACACCCACTCTGGTAAACAAGAATGCCCATGAAAAGAGCCATGTTGGCTTCTGTTCTTTGGGAGACTCCAGAGACAACTTAGTACCTGGCAGATGGAAAATAAAAAATAGTGGCTGTGTGCTTTACTAATTATAGACTTCTAAAACAATAGCTATGTCAGGAAAACACATGTTGAAAAAATGAAAAGCAAAGCATAACTATCCACAAGTTTCTTCAGAGGAACATTCTCGCGTTAGGTGTTAAACTTGAATGCTTGCTAAAAAAGTCATTTTTAGCAGAAGGAAAGAAAACTGCGTCCACAAACAGTCTCTGTGTGTGTGCCCATGTGTATGAGTGAGGTGAGAGGTAAAGAGCAGAAGAGAGGGAACAGGAGGCAGGCCAAGAGGCCGAGAGAGGAGAAGGGGAGAGAGACTGATGGATTTCCTTGCAGGAGATGTTGATTACACTTGTTTTCCTGAAAGCAGAGGCCCACGTAGCCGGGGAGCAAAGGTTTGGGACCCATAGATCTTGAGTAACAATTTCAGTAAGAAGGGGATGCTCCAATTTTCTTTGTTGAAAGAGTAGAAGTGGGAAATTTATGCGTGGGTTCAACTGTTTGCTTCAGATACCTGTTTGCTTTGAATATCTGTGTGCCCTAGAACTTGGGAAATGCCTGGATGCAAAATATTAATATATGTGGAGATGAAAGAGATGTCCAGAATTTTGCAGAACATTTGTAAATTATGAGGGGCTTTCTGTCTCCAGATAACCGTAAACTTGATCTGTATCAATGAGTTAGCTGAATCTTCAAGGAGCTAGACTGTATTTGTAACTGACAGTATAAACACACTCGATTCTATTTCAAGGTTGCATATTTTTCTGGCCGAAGTTAACTCAATGTTGAGTAAAGCAAATTAACAGTGTAAAATAGTTATTTTTCAGAAATTTATTTTTAAAATGTGACATCATTGACATTATTCTTTTAACTCTTCTATGGTATAACTTGAGGACTTGATACACATTTCATTAACAGCAGCAACCGTTGTATCTAGCTAATGGTTCTGGTAAATTTAACCTTTAGTGGAGTAAGGGAGAGGAGGTCATTAACAAAATTAGTAACAATTGCCCTTGTAGACAAAGGCCTCTAAACACACGCTGTGGATGTGGTCTGCTCTAGGGGACAAAGAACGAGCGACATGTCTTGTCTGTAGAGGGTTTTAAAAACAATTATGAAATTAGGTGAAAGTCTCTTATTTATTATCATAAAACACTCGGACAATTCTAAATTTCAATTCATTTAAGACGTTAATTTTCCTAAATAGTAGAATCACATCAGTTGGTGTGTGAGGATTACCTCATAATCAATATGCTGAAGGCTTTCCTAAAACAGTTTGGATATTAAACTGCATCAACTTCCCCTTGGCCCCACATACTTTTTTCCTACTAAGTCAGGTAAAGGAAGATCTGATGAGTTCATAGATTAATTCTTTCAGACTAACTCTGGACTAGAAATTTTTCCATCATCTGTAAAGCCTTGTAGCAGCACTTGTGAACAGGAATCAAGCTTCAGATTTTTACTCTCAGAAGGAAAAATGACTCATACATCTTATACTGATTTTATAGATCTTGTCAAATATCTGGTCTTGAACACAAAGCCAGGCATTATAGAGAAAATGCAGTAGTCTGCAATCTTCTCCGGAGTTAAATTGGGTGGTTAGAGATTGCACTGGTCAATCACCGATAAGAAAAGGAGCTTTGTGGATTTTACACATAAGGATAGTTCAGTTCAGTCACTCAGTTGTGTCTGACTCTGCGGGCCCCACGAACTGCAGCATGCCAGGCCTCCCTGTCCATCACCAACTCCCAGAGTTTACTCAAACTCATGTCCATCAAGTCAGTGATGCGATCCAATTATCTATCCTGCTATCTATCCCCTTCTCCTCCTGCCTTCAATCTTTCCCCCAGCATCAGGGTCTTTTCAAATGAGTCAGTTCTTCTCATGAGGTGGTCCAAAGTATTGGAGTTTCAGATTTAAACATTAGTCCTTCCAATGAATATTCAGGATGATTTCCTTCAGAATGGACTGGTTGGATCTCCTTGCTGTCAAGGGACTCTCAAGAGTCTTCTCCAACACCACTGTTCAAAAGCATCAAGTGCTCAGCATCTTTATAGTCCAATCACATCCATACATGACTCCTGGAAAAACCATAGCCTGACTAGATGGACCTTTGTGGCAAAGTAATGTCTCTGCTTTTTAATATGCTGTCTAGGTTGGTCATAACTTTCTTCCAAGGAGCAAGTGTCTTTAATTTCATGGCTTGCAGTCACCATCTGCAGTGATTTTGAAGCCCCCCAAATAAGGTCTGTCACTGTTTCCATTGCTTCCCCATCTATTTGACATGAAGTGATGGGACCAGATGCTGTGATCTTAGTTTTCTGAATGTTGAGTTTAAGCCAACTTTTTCATTCTCCTCTTTCACTTTGAACAAGAGGCTCCTTAGTCTTCTTCACTTCTGCCCTAAGGGTGGTGTCATCTGCATATCTGAGGTTATTGATATTTCTTCTAGCAATCTTGATTCAGCTTGTGATTCATCCATACCAGCTTTGCTTATGATGTACTCTGCATATAAGTTAAATAAGCAGGGTGACAATATACAGCCTTGACATACTCCTTTCCTGATTTGGAACCAATCTGTTGTTCCATGTCCAGTTCTAACTGTTGCTTCCTGACCTGCATACAGATTTCTCAAGAGGTAGGTCAGGTGGTCTGGTATTTCCATCTCTTGAAGAATTTCCCACAGTTGTGATCCACAGAGTCAAAGGCTTGGCGTAGTCAATAGAGCAGAAGTAGATGCTTTTCTGGAACTCTCTTGCTTTTTCTATGATCCAGTGGATGTTGACAATTTGATCTCTGGTTCCTCTGGCCTTTTCTAAATCCAGCTTAAACATCTGTTCATGGTTCATGTCCTGTTGAAGCCTGGCTTGGAGAATTTTGAGGCATTACTTTGCTAGCGTGTGAGATGAGTGCAATTGTGCAGTAGTTTGAACATTCTTTGGCATTGCCTTTCTTTGGGATTGGAATAAAATCTGACCTTTTCCAGTCCTGTGGCCACTGCTGAGTTTTCCAAATTTGTTGGCATATTGAGTGCATTATTTTCACAGCATCATCTTTTAGGATTTGAAAGAGCTCAACTGAAATTCCATCACCTCCACTAGCTTTGTTTGTATTGATGCTTCAAAGGCCCACTTGACTTCACATTCCAGGATGTCTGCAATAGTGGTAGATATCTAGGAGATCTAAGTGGAGAGTTTTGAGGACACATGAGTATGTGTTTGTGTGGTGTGTGTGTGCACATGTGTACACACATATGCATAGGGATACACAAGTGAGTAAGCATGAAATGAGAGGACTTGAGAAGCAAGTTCCATGTAGTATAATAAAACTCTGAGTAACTTGTGGTTTGTGTTAGTAACCTAAGGAGTCCAGGCCCAAAGAATAGGATGTGATGAAGGGACCTGTATTCAGAACAGGGAAGGTAGAGGAAAATCCAGCCAGGAAAACCAGGACCTGGTGGAGTTCCACCTTGGCAAAAGGAAAACGGATTCCTGCTAGTGTGGAAGTGGGCCAGGACTCAGACCGCTGTCACATCCATTTGGTCTTTCCGCATAAAAAACACAAAACAGTTGGGAGATCAATACATGTGGACATTTTTAGCCTTTTTTAAACTAAATATCTCTTCCATTTCCCATAAATTTCTTTTCCATGCTTTTGAAACTCCTGCTCTTATTGCCTTTCCCTTCAGAATAAAAATATAATTCCTAATTTTTAATGAACATAAAAGTTACAGAGGGGATCTCCTTCAACTTTCAACCAACAAACACAGATTTGGCTCAGTCTACACTGACTTTAAAAAATTTCTTTCTTTCTGTTACAGTGAAATATACCTAGGAATCTCCTAATATCTTCCAAGTTTTGCTTTTGAGCTCATCTCCTCCTCCTCAGGGATCTTAATGTACTGATCATTTCCTCTTTATTGTGTCTTCAATTTCTCCCTACTTTCTTCTTCCCAGAAGAATTGAAAAACATCAAGTCTCTTCTATCACAAAACAAACACAAAACATCTGCTTTCTTTACCCCGCCCAGTACTCTGTAACTTGCTGTAATCTGGCTTCTGTGTCCACTCCAGTTACTGAAATTATTTTCACAAGATCACCAAATGTCATTATTAAATCTAATAGATACTTTTCAACTTTTTCTAAATGGAACCCTACTGTCACTCTCTCTCTCCTTTAAATACTCCTGCTTTATCTTCTAAGTTACCCACTGCTTTTTTTTTTTTCGTATTTTTCTGATAGCCACTATACATCTGCTTTGCATGGTCTTCTGCTTCTTCTACCAGGAATTTCAGCTCCACCTCTTTCCCTGCCTTCTTACTTGTACTCTTGCCTTATCCACATCACCCCTACTCTTCCTAAAATCAGTTTGTTCTTACACACTCCAAGAAGTTTTTCCTGAATTTTGAAATGTGTGTTCTGTTCAAGTTTGTATGCTTTCATAGCACATTTTCTCAAATAGCGCTCACCATGTGGTATTGTAATCGCCTGTATACACACCTGTTTTCCTCATGTTATTGCTGCTCAAATTATGGCTCAGAAATGCTCAGCATCAGCTTTGCCTGAGAACTCCTTAGAAATGCAGAATTGTGGGCACCACCTCAGACCTACTAAATCAGAACCTGCCTTTAAACAACATCCCAGGGGATTCATATCCACATTAAATTGGGAATCTTGGTATGGTCATAGTAGGCATTTGATAAAGATTTGTTCAGTGAAATAGAAAAATCCTGGACAGAATAAAGCAAATGGGATGGATTGTCTTAAGGTTAAAGTGATATATTTAGATGGAGAAGAAAATGGCAACCCACTCCAGTGTTCTTGCTTGGAGAATCCCAGGGATGGGGGAGCCTGGTGGGCTGCCGTCTATGGGGTCGCACAGGGTTGGACACGACTAAAGTGACTTGGCGGCAGCAGCAGCAGCATGTATTTAGAAAGACACAACTTAAAAAGTTTTCCACTTCTTTAAAGGGTTTTTAAGAAAACAAAGAATAAATATGACAGACCTAAGTAGCCCTCCAATCCTAAAATGCTTACTGTCTGTGTCTTTACAGAAAATGTATGATAGTCCTAACTCAAAAATTAACACCAAGATCCATAACACTATCAGAAACCATTTTAGGGCACAATCACACAAGGGAAATATTCAGTAACAAGAAAAGATCTTTAAGTCACCATCTGCCATAGCTCTGGTGTGAATGTACACACACCGCCCACCCCACCTCTTTCTCTTTCTCTAATATCAACCAGAAACTCCTGGATAATTATTGTTTTATTTTTTGGCACAATCATTATCACAGAAAATAAGGAGAATAGAGCTCTTCTTAACAATTTCTTGCTTCTTCTTAAGGGGTAGTATTTAACAAAATTTATTTGGTTGAAAAATACTCTTCCGTTTTCACTTAAATTTAGAAAGAAATCATTACTCTGCCAGCAAAAATTAACTTTTCAATAAGTAGGTGCAGCCATTTCAGAGTCTTGCACTTGTGTGTCAGTTTGGGTATGTTAGTTTTACAACAGCCTCTGGCTTCACCTATGCACACAGTGGTAGCGGTGCTTAGGAAAATACTTTATTCCTGCTGAGAAAGTGGATTCTCATTATGATTTGATGTAAAGACGGCAGTTTGTGCAAAAGATTCCAAGATTTGACTGGGTGGAAACGTCTCTCTATCCCTGTTCAGAGTATGTAAAGAAATTTGTTTTAAATTTCTCAATAGTTTGATCATGGGATATGTGCGTATATGAGTGTAATTTTTGACACATTGCCTATTTTGATTAATGAAGTAAAAAATACTTTCTCAAAAGGTAAAGTGATTTTATACTATTTTTTTTTTTCTGTTTAGTCTGGGAATTATGACCTTGTACTGCAGCCATGAAATTAAAAGACGCTTACTCCTTAGAAGAAAGGTTATGACCACCTAGATAGCATGTTCAAAAGCAGAGACATTACTTTGCCAACAAAGGTCCATCTAGTCAAGGCTATGGTTTTTCCTGTGGTCATGTATGGATGTGAGAGTTGGACTGTGAAGAAGGCTGAGCGCCGAAGAATTGATGCTTTTGAACTGTAGTGTTGGAGAGGACTCTTGAGAGTCCCTTGGACTGCAAGGAGATCCAACCAGTCCATTCTGAAGGAGATCAGCCCTGGGATTTCTTTGGAAGGAATGATGCTAAAGCTGAAATTCCAGTACTTTGGCCACCTCATGCAAAGAGTTGACTCATTGGAAAAGACTCTGATGCTGGAGGGATTGGGGGCAGGAGGAAAAGGGGACGACAGAGGATGAGATGGCTGGATGGCATCACTGACTCGATGGACGTGAGTCTGAGTGAACTCCAGGAGTTGGTGATGGACAGGGAGGCCTGGCGTGCTGCGATTCATGGGGTCGCAAAGAGTCGGACACGACTAAGCGACTGATCTGATCTGATCTAATCTAATACATGTAAAATGTAAAATTATCTCTTATCACATTTGTGAAGTGATATTTTGGAAGCACCTATTGGTATTCATAATTTCTTAGGCCTGCCCAAGCTAGATAATCCAAAATTAAGTGAAAGTGATTTTAGGAAGCTTTTGTGTATGATCATATGCAAGTTTCCCTGGGTTTCCCTGATAGCTCAGTTGGTAAAGAATCTGCCTGCAATGCAGGAGACCATGGTTCGATTCCTGTGTCAGGACATGCTGGAGAAGGGATAGGCTACCCACTCCAGTATTCTTGAGCTTCCCTTGTGGCTCAGCTGGAAAAGACTTTGCCTGCAATGCAGGAGACCTGGGTTCAACCCCTGGGTTGGGAAGATTCCCTGGAGAAGGGAAAAGGAAAGGCTACCCACTCCAGTATTCTGGCCTAGAGAATTTCATGGACTTGTATAGTCCATGATGTCACAGAGTCAGACACGACTGAGTGACTTTCACTCACTCATATGCAAGTTATGGAGGGAGGAAATACTCATGACAGTGGAAATTATCCCCTAACTTAGATTTCCAGATATTTTGTCTTTATTTCCACTTGAATGCTGAGTGCTTATGCTTGGAAAAATAACTTTACAAAGTACATGTGTCTGTGAAATTATTGAAAATAGTTTTAATTGTTAGGGTTTCTATGATTAGACTTGAATAGAACTTATCCCCCTTCTGTTTTATACAACATATGATGTGACCCAGAGGGTGCTTTATAAAACTTAATATGTTTAAGGAATCATTAATGATGTTAATTAAGTTTGATCTTGCCTGTAGGGTAGAACAATCTTGAAAAAATTAAAAAAAAAATTAGTTTGTGTAACATTCCAGGCTAATTTTCTCCATATTACATAGCATCCCCAAAGTTAAGGTTAGTCATTACTTTTACTGTATCAGTTTTAGAGAGGAGCATTGACTTCACATCAGGTATTAACGGTTTTTACATAACATACAAAACTGTCAGCTACCTCTCTTATTTTTTGTTTATTATCAACACTCGAGTTGTAATGACTTAAATTATACAAATACCTGATTTATGACTAATATTTGCACAATAGCATTCAAAGCATGAATGGTAGGAAAAAATGAGTGGGTCATGCTTTCAAAGTAATTTTATGAGGCCAGGGTAATATCATATTCATATTTATTGAGTCAGATCATGGTACATAGTCTGTACACAGAGAATACTCATTCGATGTACATGTTGAATACAAGTGAATTTGTAATGAATGTAACAGGAAGTGGATCTAAGAAAAATGCAGAATTAATCGTAAGATAATAGAAGCATGAGAATATAAGTACCTTAGGAAAGGTTCAAAGTGATGTGAGAGTTTCAGGAAGACAGTAATTACATCAGGTTACATACAAACAGACAGGAGAAGAAATGTAGGAAGAATGAATGTCAAAGGAATTCTTCAGATGCCACGGGAGGGCAGAATGGTGAGAAACGGTTAAGGGGCAATCCAGCCAGAGAGAACTCACATGAGAAAGGCCCAGAGATGGAACACATGGCAGGTGTTAAGGGATTGCTGACTCCTTTGGATGGGCTCTACTGTGAGGTACAGATGGGGAGGACATGGGAAGATTGGGATTTAACATGCTCTGCTAGAACTGGAGAAAAAAGAGTAATTTATATCATCTAATCTGTAGGATTGTCAAAATGCTTTACAATAAAGTATTTAAACAAATCTCCTCAAGTTGACAGCAAAAATTATACATCAGCTTTAGGTAAATTGTTTGAGTTTTAAAAGGCAGAGTTATCAAGTAAGCACCTTAAGTTAAGCCCAAATTTGCTTCAGAAGTAGAAGACGTAACTTTGATCATCCTTTTAGCAAATACATTCTAAAATTCTCTTTTGTATTAGTTTTACCTTTAGTGAATGGAATGAGATATTTTTACATCCTCTTAAAGGTAAAATTATCTTACTACTTCTTTGCTTGCTTATTAGAGCATCAAAATACTGGGCAATAAATTTGGTTATAAGACATCTTGCATTTAGTATACATGGTAAAGAATCTGTCTGCCAATGCAGGAGGTGTAAGAGACAATAGTCATGGTCTGGTTCCTCAGTCAAGAAGATCCCCTGGAGTAGGAAATGGCAATCTAGCCTGAAAATTCTAGGCTAGAAGAGGAAGCTGGTAGGCTACAGTCCATGAGGTCACAGAGTCAGACACGACTGAGTGACTAAGCACCACACAAAATATACATTTAAATCTTGATTCCTTATATTTGTTTATTCTTTGCTTTTCATATATCATTAAAAATTATTTCTTGATTATACTTTCATAGGGAGCATTTGAGAATATTTCTTGAACATTTGCATTTCCAGTATATGGCAATGCTGTCATATGGCCGTTTGAAATTGTAACAACAATCATAACGAAAGGAAGCAGATGTTCATTGCTGAGGAGAAATCCTATGTGATGCTACTACCAAAATATACATCTTCCATCTCAAAAAGATATTTTTCATTTCTCCTTTCTCGGAATTTCTTATGTATATTATTCACTGCAGGAAATAAAATGTTAGAGGGAATATCATAATAAAATTTAAGTGTCATACCAAAGAAGAGTTTTTGGAAATTAACTTCAGAGATTTGAACAACTGCTTATTTCTTCTTTTTATTTCTAGAAGGTGAAACTTTTAAACTAGATTTTCCTGAGATGGTTTTTGGGTGGCTCATATACTAGGGAATATAGAAAGGTGCAGGAATCTAGGGAGAAGAAAATATTTGTGTCTAAAAAATATGTTTAAAATTATTTCTAGTGAAATATTGTCTTCACATCTTAGTGAATTTTATTGAGATATTTTGATGTAATATTACTTTATTGAGACGTTTTTCTCAAAACTCACTGAAATAGGAATAGTTTTTTAGTACACATAGAGCATTTATTTGGAGTCAGTTTTGACTCTGAAATGCAGTACTTGGATGCAATCTCAAAAACAACAGAATAATCTCAGTTTGTTTCCAAGGCAAACCATTCAGTATCACAGTAATCCAAATCTATGTCCCAATCAGTAATGCTGAAGAAGCTGAAGTTGAATGGTTTTATGAAGACCAACAAGACCTTCTAGAACTAGCACACAAAAAAGATGTCCTTTTCATTATAGGGGACTGGAATGCAAAAGTAGGAAGTTAAGAAACACCTGGAGTAACAGGCAAATTTGGCATTGGAGTACGGAATGAAGCAGGGCAAAGGCAAATGGAGTTTTGCCAAAAGAACACACTGGTCATAGCAAACACCTTCTTCCAACAACACAAGAGAAGACTCTATACATGGACATCACCAGTTGGTTAATACCAAAATCAGAATGATTATATTCTTTGCAGCTAAAAATGGAGAAGCTCTATAGAGTCAACAAAAACAAGACCAGGAGCTGACTGTGGCTAAGATCATGAACTCCTTATAGCCAAATTCAGACTTGAATTGAAGAAACTAGGGAAAAGCACTAGACCATTCAGGTATGACCTAATCAAATCCCTTATGATTTTACAGTGGAAGTGAGAATTAGATTCAAGGGATTAGATCTGATAGATACAGTGCCTGAAGAACTATGGACAGAGGTTCATGACATTGTACAGGAGGCAGAGATCAAGACCATCCCCATGAAAAAGAAGTGCAAAAAGGCAAAATGGTTGTCTGAGGAGGCCTTACAAACAGCTGTGAAGAGAAGAGAAGCAAAAGGCAAAGGAGAAAAGGAAAGATATACCCAGTTGAATGCAGTGTTCCAAAGAATAGCAAGGGCAGATAAGAAAGCCTTCCTCAGTGATCAATGAAAAAAATAGAGGAAAAAAATAGAATGGGAAAGACTAGAGATCTCTTAAAAAAAATTAGAGATACCAAGGAAATCTTTCATGGAAAGATGGGCACAATAAAGGACAGAAAGGGTATGAACCAAACAAAAGCAGAAGATATTAAGAAGAGGTGGCCAAAAATACACAGAAGAACTATACAAAAAAAATCTTCATGACCCAGATAATCACAATGGTTTGATCCCTCACCTAGATCCAGACATCCTGGAATGCGAAGTCGAGTGGGCCTTAGGAAGCACCACTACGAGCAAAGCTAGTGGAGGTGATGGAATTCCAGTTGAGCTATTTCAAATCCTGAAAGATGATGCTGTGAAAGTGCTGCACTCAATATGCCAGCAAATTTGGAAAACTCAGCAGTGGCCACAGGACTGGAAAAGGTCAGTTTTCACTCCAATCCCAAAGAAAGGCAATGCCAAAGAATGCTGAAACTACCACACAATTGCACTCATCTCACACGCTAGTAAAGTAATGCTCAAAATTCTCCAAGCCAGGCTTCAACAGTATGAGATGTTCAACATGGATTTAGAAAAGGCAGAGGAACCAGAGATGAAACTGCCAACATCTATTGGATCATCAAAAAAGCAAGAGAGGTCCAGAAAAACATCTATTTTTGCTTTATTGACTATGCTAAAGCCTTTGACTCTGTGGATCACAGCAAACGGTGGAAAATGCTTCAAGAGATGGGAATACCAGAAAACCTGACCTGCCTGTTGAGAAACCTATATTCAGGTCAGGAAGCAACAGATAGAACTGGACATGGAACAATAGACTGGTTCCAAATAGGAAAAAGAGTACGTCAAGGCTGTATATTGTCACCCTGCTTATTTAACTTATATGCAGAGTATGTCATGAGAAACGCTGGGCTGGATGAAGCACAAGCTAGAATTAAGATTGCCGGGAGAAATATCAATAACCTCAGATATGCAGATGACACCACCCTTATGGTAGAAAGCGAAGAAGAACTAAAAAGCCTCTTGTTGAAAATGAAAGAGGAGAGTGAAAAAGTTTTAAAACTCAACATTCAGAAAACTAAGATCATGGCATCTGGTCCTCTCACTTCATGGCAAATAGATGGGGAAACTGTGGAAACATCAACAGACTTTATTTTTTTGGGCTCCAAAATCACTGCAGATGATGGTGACTGCAGCCATGAAATTAAAAGACACTTGCTCCTTAGAAGAAAAGCTATGACCAACCTAGACAGCATATTAAAAAGCAGAGACATTACTTTGCCAACAAAGGTTTGTCTAGTCAAAGCTGTGGTTTTTCCAGTAGTCATATATGGATGTGAGAGTTGGACTATAAAGAAAGCTGAGCACCAAAGAATTGATGCTTTTAAACTGTGGTGTTGGAGAAGACTCTTGAGAGTCCCTTGGACTGCAAGGAGATCCAATCAGTCCATCCTAAAGGAAGTCAGCCCTGAATATTCATTGGAGGGACTGATGTTGAAGCTGAAACTCGAATACTTTGGCCACCTGATACGAAGAACTGACTCATCTGAAAAGAGTCTGGTGCTGGGACAGATTGAAGGGGCAAGGAGAAGGAGAGGACAGAGGATGAGATGGTTGAATTGCATCACTGACTCGATGAACATGAGTTTGTGTAAGCTCTGGTGTTGGTGATGGACATGGAAGCCTGGCGTGCTGTAGTCCATGGGGTTGCAAAGAGTCAGACAGGACTGAGTGAAATGAACTGAACTGAATTTTAATTATTTTATGATTCTTATTTGATAAGATGGGATCAAGGATCTTCTCAGTACCATCTCCTGGTGCCTTGTGTGTTGTCTTGGGTCCATCACTACATATGGGCACAAAGTTCCAATAATGTAATAACGATAAAAATATTTATTAAAAGTCAAAAATAAGAATATTGCTTATATTTGATTCTCCAATCAAAGATCAGTTGCTCTGATCTTAGCCTAGCAGAGGCAATAACTAAATGATGATAATACTTTAGATTTAGACTAACATTTGCAGGTAACAATATTATCTACATTAACAATGTAACTAACAAGTAGGAATAAAATAATATTTATATTACTGATAACTAATTATAGGTAACAGTTGTTTTAATTTGTGCATTAGGAAAGTGCTTAAGTTCTTAATCTCAGTGAGTCTCAGTTTTTCCAACTGTAAAACAGGCTTTAGTAATCATTCTCACTTGTTTTGAGTTTACACAGCTAATGAGTATGAGAGCTGGGACTCTAATTTAGGACTGCTGAATCTGAAATGATCGCACTTTCTCTTTAGTAAAAGGTTAGTTGTCCTAAGACATGACTTTATCTTACCTATTCAAAGGCTGTTGACTCCAGCTTTCATGTTATTTTTATTGTATCATATATTTGAGCTAATTCCATGGTAGCAAACATTCAAAAATGAAAACGTTCAGTTAAGAATGCAGACATTTTTGACTCTCTGATATTCACCACATGGTAGATGTAAAAACTCAGAATCAAGAAAATTTTGAACTAACAATTTCAAGAATATATGATCCAATATCCTCGTTCTGCTGAGGACAACAGTGGATTGATGGCTCTCTGTACAAAACACAGCAGGACTCTTCATGAACCCAACAAAAACTAAAAATGATATTACAGTAATGGTATTTTTGGAGGAAATGGTTTGCTCTTTTGGATTTTTCATTTAGATAGTCCTTTTTATATTTGGAGAAAGACGGCACTCTGTCAAACTCTTAAGTAAAGGAAAAGCAATCCAGACCATTTGTGTACACTGGAAGGGACATCAGGGCGTTAGCAATCTTGAAGGAAATTGCCGTTTGAATTCTTTTGCTCACTTTTATTACCAGATGGTTTAAAATATTTAATAGACATGACAATGCTGATTTTATGGCCTGACAATACAAGAATATTCTATAGAAACCAGACAGTAAAAAGATAATTGGCTTTATTCTTTGTAATATATGAGTTCTCCACAATCTGGCGGGACTAAAGCATTATCACTTTAGCTCATGAGCTATGCCAGAGCCTGAGTCACTGCTCACAGAGAGGTAAGAAATGTTCCGAAATGACATCAACAGAGTTTGTGACTCATTGACAATGAAAGGTGTGGGGAGTTTCATTTTACCATATTAAAGATTTTCCCCTTTAATTTACCATATTTCATTGAGTCTAAGATGTTACAATGATGCACATTACAGTTTAATGGTGTTAGCTGAAACCCAGGTTGCATTCTCTCAACTTAAATCTGTAGTATCCTGAGCTGAATGAATTCTCTCCATAATAATAAATAAAAATAATCTAGGATGGCAGAATTATTTTTCCAGTTTATGTTAGTTTATCAACCCTCAAAATATAATTGAGTGCCTCTTTCTGCTTGAGAAAGTGCTAGATATGACGACCTGGGACTTGACCTCAGAGAGCTTACAGTTATATGTGCATTTGTGAAGCAATGTGATAAGTGCAGTTAATAGTCATATACACAAGAAATTATAGCACCTGTCAGAGCATAAGTAGGGTGTGTGGGCTAAGAACAGGGTTCTTAAGTTCTTAATTACAGTAATTATTAATAATTGCTAATGACAATGTTGCAACATATACTCTTGCTATTATATAATGAATGGTTTTCTGCCCCTTTAGTTGGTATCAGCAATCAAGAATTCTCTCTTTAAAAGTAACATTTACTAGTATATTAGGTTGAATAATGTGAAATTGTTGTTTCTATAGGTTAAAAATAGCTGAATTGTGGCAATTCATGTGACTCAACCTATTCATCTTGCTGAATAGAAATTTCCAAGTGAGTCTTTCATGCTGTTTTGTGCCTTCTTTTTGCGGTTGCTTAGATCTTATGAGAAATACAGAATCAGTACTTTTCAGTTTTGATGAATCTATTCCTCTTACCAAATAGCAAAATTTATATACATATTTTTTTGTAACATGTGATTGGGAACTAGAAGAAAGAAATTTGGAATTAAAGTAGTAGATTTCTTTCCTTTAATTTAATTATTGGCCTCTAAGACAACTCTCAAAATTACCAAGAAGACATGAGATACTACCAGATCCCGTAAATAAACTTGTCCAAGTTAAGTAACTGTTCTTGGACATGAAAAACCGTCGACTTGTTCAGCATACAGTCAAAAGCAAAGTTCATACCATTTTTTGGAAGTGGCCCCCCACTCCTGTCTTAAATTCTGAGTTCTTTATGGTCATCTTTTTATTCAATTCCAGTTGGTATCGAGACTTGTATCCATAAGAAGTAACCCTACCTATTCAGCTAAAATGTTCTGAAACTTTCTCTAAGAGATGGGATAATGGAAATACTATACATATGGATCATTAGCAATTTGACTCTTAGAATTGTTTCCACTCCACTTTCTACTGTATTGCAGGATCAATAATCAAGCAATCTTCTTTCTGCTGGAAAGAAATGAAACATGATGACTTAAATTTTTTTAAATGTTTGAATCTATGAGAGTTGTTTTGCCTTTAGAGAGTGGTTTAGAAAACTACTAAGTCTTTTGAAGCTAAAGCAGAATGATACAAAATTTTTTTAAAAATGAAAAAAATAGAAATTTTCAAAATGTATATTTTTAAATTTCAGTATGTGATAAGATTTCTTTCATTTATTTCTGGTGGGAATGTAAATTGCTACCATATTTTACAGAGGGTCATAGATAATTAGGTATAGTACCATGCAAAAAGTCAAGATATAAAATTATATACAAAGTCTCAGTTATTAAAACACTAGGAAAATTAAAATTTTCAAGAAGAAAGTATGTCAAAATATAAATAGTGATTATTCTTGGAAAGTGGGGAATGGGTTATTGAGTGGGGGAAAAAAACAACTCAGAATGTGAGGGCTGTGAAGTTCAGTTTTATTTGGGGGCTTACTGGGGACAGGAGACAGCTTCTCAGATAGCTTCTGAGGAACTCCTGCCCAGGGGAGGAGTCAGTATACATATGATTTTTTTTTTTTTTTCCTTTTTTTGGCCTGAAAATCAAATACACATCTTGGTAAAAAGTTACTGCTAGTCACAAGAATCATGTATCTCAGTTAATATTTTTAATGCTTATCAACATATGGAAGGTGCAAGAATCTGGGCCCCATGAAATTCTTCCTTAGATATACATTCTATCTAGGGGTCATATATACAACGCAGATATATCCTGCTTTATCCTGAACTCCTTTCAGGGTGTACTTGTACAGTGATTGCAGTGGCTAATGACTTGATCTTTGTGGAACCAAATGGTGGGCAACTTTCTTTTGTTTACAGGATGTAGATGAGGAACAATAATTTTCCTTCATCCTATGGTTTTGGCTGAGCGTCCCTGTAATTAAATGACAGATTAACATTAGAAAAACAAACAGAAGTTTAATAACATTTATACTTCCTGTATGGGCTTCGCAAGTGATTCAGTGAAGAATCTGCCTGCCAGTGCAGTAGATGCTGATTCGATCCCTGGGTCAGGAAGATGCTCTGGAGTAGGAAGTGGCAATCTGCTCCAGTATTTTTGTCTAGAAAATTCCATGGACAGAAGAGCCTGGTGGACTGCAGTCCATGGGATCACAAGAGTTGAGCACGACTGAGCCACTTATCACACACACGCATACCTCCTGTACATAGAGGAGATACCCAGGAAGACTGAGTAACTCCCTGAAGTGGCCCAAGTCACCACCTTAAACACTATTTTCAGGCAAAAGTAAAATAAAGATGTTGGGGCAGGGAGAGGCTGGTCATGGGAAATTACTAGGAAAAGCAAAAATGATAAATGGTATGATTATTATGCAGATTTATGTGCCTTCTCCGTTGATAAGAGTTTCTAGAGATTATTCATTCTCCTCCTGGTACAGAGAGGGAGATACCGTTACAATGGCAATTTCCCTTATAAGTGTAAATTTCTCTTGTAAAAGGGTAACTCCTATTACATTTTCAGAGCTTCTCTTTGTTTGCTGTTTCTTAAAAATAACCAACTATATTCCTTATGCCAAAAAGGTATATTGTGAGGGTGGCAAATTCTGCTCAACCTTCATGTGTAAGCTTATACTTTTTTACATGCTGTGTGCTCAGTTGCTAGGGCGTGTCCTACTCTGTGACCCCCGTGAACTGTAGCCCACCAGGCTCCTCTGTCCATGGGATTCTCCAGGCAAGAATACTAGACTGGGTTGCCATGTCTGACTCTAGGGGATCTTCCCTACCCAGGGATCGAACCCACATCTTTTGGGTCTCCTGCACAGCAGACGGATTCTTTACTCATTGAGCCACCTGGGAAGCCCCATACTTTTTTATACTTTTTAAAAATATGTATTTAAAATAGGTTTGTTTTTTTAAAAAAAACACATTTTCCAAGTGCTAAGCTAAGCATGAATAATTTTTTTCAGCTAGTTCATTTATTAAAGAGAAATGCATCAAATTGCCCACTGTAAGGGGCATGCAATCATTTGGACCAATGGTTTATGCCCTCTTGGATAATGGGAGCATGCTAACTTTGGAAAGAGCATTTCTGAGAAGGCACTTTCCTCTCCTCTTCATCAAGGGAAGTATTCCAATTGCAATGCCCAGGGTACTGGCATTGGGTGGTGGGAGTCAGTGAGACTGTCTGTGGTGCCCTTAGAGCAGGGCCTCCTTGGCCTCAGAAGGCAAAACCAGACTCAGAAGCAGGATTACAAGGAAAAAACTCAGAACACTTGGTTTTACTCCCCAGGTGGCCCTGGTTTCCTCAAGTTGTACAACTTGTTCATCTCCAGGAAAGCTTGTCCCCAGTACCCTTAGGGGGTTTTGAGGAGATGTGTGCATTTAATCTGGGTTAAAAATTACTTGATTTAGTTCAACATTTACCAGACTCTAACTATGTAGCTATCTGGTGCTAGGGATACAAAGATGAGATGACTGGGTTTAGCATGTACAATTTTTGTATTTTAAAAAAACAGTCCAAACTTAAAAAAAAATTTATTTAATATGTATTTTTGGCTGCACTGGGTCTTCCTTGCTGTGTATGGGCTTTCTCTAGTTGCTTTGAAAAGGGGCTATTCTCCAGTTGCAATGCATGGGGCTTCTCATTGCGGTGGCTTCTGTTGTTGCAGAGCACAGTCTCTAGGGTGTGTGGGCTTCAGTAGTTGCTGGCACATGAGTGCAGTTGCCCCATGGCACATGGAATCTTTTCGGACCATGGATGGAACCTATGTCCCCCTGCATTGGCAGGCTGATTCTTAAACATGAGACCACAGGGAAGCCCCAAACATTTTATATTTTTTTTTAAAATGAGGGATAGTGATTTTAACAAATGATATTTTTAGGAAACAGTGGCATAAAAGAGATTACAGCATAATACTAAATATTCTCTGATGCTACATATCGGCTCAGGTAGGATAAGTTTTAAATAATTTTAAATAAATTCATATTTATGGCTAAATGAAGTGTTCAATTTAATATTTAAAATTTCTTGAGCAGAACAAGGGTAAAGTTCAGGGAATGATGCTGTCTGGTTATTATTTCACTGTAGGAAATTTCCCTGTTCCTTTCCCTTTCTCTTCTCCTTCCTTTCCTTACATATTTGTCGAGCACTGACAATTGTGGGTGGCACTGTATTAGGTGCAGAGGATATAAAAAGAGTAAACAGTCCCTGTCTTTAAGGAGTTTGCAATTAAGGGTATAAACATTCTTGAAAATTTAACTGCTTTTGTAGAAAATAAACTCAAAGAGATTTAAAAGCAGACAAGCCTTTTGTGACAGCACACACTCAAGTTTAATTATTAAGAATCTCAGAAGCAAGAATACAACTGCATTCTTTGTCTAAAGTACTTAAGAGGGACTTTACAATCTATTAGCTCAACTAGGAGAGCTGTCAAGTTGCTGGAATGAAACAGGTAATCTTGTTTCTTCCTGAATTATAGAGACAGCAAGTGGGATTGGAAGACCACAGGGGACACATCTTTGAAACTGTGTCTCTGATGTCACGTTAACAACCTCTTTCCTTTTCCTTCTGAAGTGAAAATAGAGCTAAAGCAGTAGAAAAGGGGGAAATAATAAAAACAGATTTATAGTCTCTCTATATCACGTAATTCAATAATTTCAGGAAGATATTTGAAGAATTTCTTTGTCTAGTGCATATGTATTTTTTCCAAGTCAAGAGAGTTTAGCAACATGACAACATAATGAGCAGTTCAAAAACACTCTTAGGTGACCAGTTTGCAATCAAAGCATACTTTATAAATTCCTATTATTATTCCCCCTTGCTTTATGGAAAAAATAAAAAAAGAAAGAAAACTTCTGTCTCATTCTGTTTAGAGGATTTCCTTCCTCAACAGCATGCCCTTTCAGCAGTTTATTTCTATAACATCAACTGCCAATGCTAATTGCAGAAGCATCATGCATAGGCATTGAGGGAGACCTCAGGGATAACATCTTTAAGTTTTATAGAACCCAAGACTGCTTTTATCTTTTAATTCTCTCTGCAGCAGCTGCACTTATCTTTCAGGAACAGATTTGAAATGTGAAGAAAATGTTAACAAATTTGGGAGTATGTAACCTTTCCTTTCCAATATCATTAAGGATCAGGATGAGTGACTCATTTCTTTATATGATCCTTATGCAATTGTGGTCATTACTGATCCCTTAATTATAGCTATTAGATGCCATGAAATTTCAAAGCCCTTTGCAACCTTCCTATTATTTGCAAACCAAGCCTTTTATTTTGGGGATACCAATATTACTGTTTCAGTGTTCAAGCATATTTCTTTAATAGGTAAATTTTGTATCCTTCTACTTATAAAGGAAGATAATGAGGAATATCTCAAATGATCTCCCCACTCCCACGACCCTCACAAAATATTCATCTTTAATTAATAATAAATAATGTAAAGAAATATACATTTCTAAAATTAAATGCCTAGAAATTAAAGTCTGCTTTAGATACAGAAAAAAAATCATTGCTATGCCTGACTGAAAATTACCATTTTTTCTTCATTCAGATAGCAGATACGTTGTTGAACTCAAATTCATGTGCCCAATGTATAGTGAGGCCAAAAAAATGTTGGGGTATGGAGCAGAGAAAGGTTTATTGCAAGGGCCAAGGAAGACGCGTATGGGTGGCTCATTCTTAAAAGACCCAAACACGCTGGTAAATTTCACAAAAGGGTTTTTATTTTTTTTAATTTAATTTTTTTATTTTTTATTTTATTTTATTTTTTCACTTTACAATATTGTATTGGTTTTGCCATATATCAACATGAATCCGCCACAGGTATACACGTGTTCCCCATCCTGAACCCTCCCCCTTCCTCCCTCCCCATACCATCCCTCTGGGTTGTCCTAGTGCACCAGCCCCAAGTATCCAGTATCATGCATCGAACCTGGACTGGCGACTCGTTTCATATATGATATTATACATGTTTCAGTGCCATTCTCTCAAATCATCCCACCTTCTCCCTCTCCCACAGAGTCCAAAAGACTGTTCTATACATCAGTGTCTCTTTTGCTGTCTCGTATACAGGGTTATTGTAACCATCTTTCTAAATTCCATATATATGCGTTAGTATACTGTATTGGTGTTTTTCTTTCTGGCTTACTTGACTCTGTATAATAGGCTCCAATTTCATCCACCTCATTAGAACTGATTCAAATGTATTCTTTTTAATGGCTGAGTAATACTCCATTGTGTATATGTACCACAGCTTTCTTATCCATTCATCTGCTGATGGACATCTATAGAACTGCCTTATGACCCAGCAATCCCACTGCTGGGCATACACACTGAGGAAACCAGAATTGAAAGAGACACGTGTACCCCATTGTTCATCGCAGCACTGTTTATAATACACAAAAGGGTTTTAAAGGCAAGGTGGAAGAGGGAGTCACAGGGTGTGTGATCAGCTGGTGCACAATGCCCTGGTTGATGGATGGTGAGGTAACAAGGTGTTGTCACAAGGGTTAATTAACATCAATTGTCAGGCTCCAGACCATCTGGGGGCTGTGTGTTCACAGTTGTCATGCAGTTTATTTCTACCATTTCGTGGGATATTCAGTATCTGCAAAACAACTCAGGAATGGGCATCAGACACTGTTATCTATGTCCTGTAGAAAGACCAAAGATTCTATGACTTTGCTATATGGCTCTTCTATTGTTTAAATTGTTACCAGTTCTCTTGGCCCAGTTGATATTTTTTGTTACTTAAATTTCACATTTCTTTGTCATTAATTCTTGAGCCAGTTTGTGAGACTCAGGTGAGGCCTGGGAGACTAAAGTTTTTTCTACAATCAAGAGGCAGGCAGCAAAACATGGGGTGGGGTCTGTCACCGGAAGGTCCCAGTAGGGTCCTGCTCAGTTACAGTAATAATAATGGTAACAATAGTGGTAGCTGACATTTATTTTATGCTTCCTCTGTGACAGGCATTATGCTGCCTTGGAATATTTCACTCATTCACACAATAATTGTAGAATCCACATTTCATAGATGAGGTCTAAACCAGGTAGAAACTGACATAACTAAGATTTGAACTTTTGTCTTCTAGAACCAGCTGCTTCTGCCTCCACACGTTAGTCACTATAGTATAATTTGTTCATTGTTTACCTTGCTATCAGATGCTCATGAGGAATAGTGCAAACTGATTTATTTGGGATGTTTCAGAGATATATTTCACATGATCATGATTTTCTTTTTTCTGTCCCCCAAACTGTTATTTTATTTTCTATCCATAAGGTCTAATGCATTTTTATGTGATTTTTTTTTTCTTCTGAGAGCATGATTGCTTATTTCTGTATTCCTTGTATACAGCACAGTTAGTTCTGGCAAACAGAAGACATTTAGAGAATATTTACTGACTGAGTAGATTTGCATATAATTTTTATTTAAAAAATGGATCAAAGTATGCATAAATTTTGCTAAAATGTATTATCCAATAACAGTTTCAGAACACCAATTAGTAACATTATCCTAAGTCAAAAAGTTCACTTTTGATACATTAAGTAACTGATTAATTATTTGAGAAATGGCATTACTAGGTCAAAGGGTTTGTACATTTTCAGGTTGAGGTAGACATTGATAAAATTCCAAAAAGGTACACCGCGTTACATTCTCATCAAAGAAGTAGAGGTAGAATAAAAACATGATTGGATAAAACATGGATTTGATTTACTGCTACAACAGATTACTACAAAATTCTGAGCAAGTCACCTAAACTATGTATAAGAGTTTCTTGATAAGATCTTGGATGGAGATTCATTGCCTGTTGTAATTACAATTCAGAAGGAGGCACCAGATGTATAAAAAACACTCAAAATTCAAAAATAAGAAAACAAACCATTCATTTCAAAGTAGAAAAAATATCTGAACAGAGATTTTAGTAAAAAAGACATAAAGATAACAAATAAGCATACGAAAACATGCTCAATGTAATTTGTCACTGCTATTATGTCACTTCAGTCCTGTCAGACTCTGTGCAAACCCATAGACGGCAGCCCACCAGGCTCCCTCGTCCCTGGGATTCTCCAGGCAAGAACAGTGGAATGGGTTGCCATTTCCTTCTCCAATGCACGAAAGTGAAAAGTGAAAGTGAAGTCGCTCAGTCGTGTCCGACTCCTAGCTACCCCACGAACTGCAGCCTATCAGACTCCTCCATCCATGGGATTTTCCAGGCAAGAGTACTGGAGTGGGTTACAATTACCTTCTCCAATTTGTCACTAGGAAAACAAAAATTAAAATCACAGTGAAAATAGTTAAAACAATTAAAAAAAAAAAGCTGACATTAGCAATTCCTGATGAAGATTCAAGGAATTCGGTCTGATAGAGTGCCGGAAGAACTACGCACCCAGGTTCATGATCTTGTACAGGAGGCAGGGATCCAGACCATCCCCAAGAAAAAGAAATGCAAAAAGGCAAAATGGTTGTCTGAGGAGGCCTTACAAGTAGCTGTGAAAAGAAGAGAAGCAAACGTCAAAGGACAAAACAAAAGATAAACCCATCTGAATGCAGAGTTCCAAAGAATAGCAAGGAGAGATAAGAAAACCTTCATCAGCGATCAATACAAAGAAATAGAGGAAAACAATAGAATGGGAAAGACTAGAGATCTCTTCAAGAAAATCAGAGATACCAAGGGAACATTTCATGCAAAGATCAGCAAAATAAAGGACAGAAATTGTATGGACCTAACAGAAGCAGAAGATATTAAGAAGAGATGGCAAGAATATACAGAAGAACTATACAAAAAAGATCTTCATGACCCAGATAATCACGATGGTATGATCACTCACCTAGAGGCAGACATCCTGGAATGTGAAGTCAAGTGGGCCTTAGGAAGATCACTATGAACAAAGCTAGTGGAGGTGATGGAATTCCAGTTGAGCTATTCCAAATCCTAAAAGATGATGCTGTGAAAGTGCTGCACTCAATATGCCAGCAAATTTGGAAAACTCAGCAGTGGCCACAGCACTGGAAAAGGTCAGTTTTCATTCCAATCCCAAAGAAAGGCAATGCCAAAGAATGCTCAAACTACCGCACAATTGCACTCATCTCACATGCTAGCAAAGTAATGCTCAAAATTCTCCAAGCCAGGCTTCAACAGTACGTGAACTGTGAACTTCCTGATGTTCAAGCTGGATTTAGAAAAGGCAGAGGAACCAGAGATCAAATTGCCAACATTTGCTGGATCATCAAAAAAGCAAGAGAGTTCCAGGAAAACATCTACTTCCGCTTTATTGACTACACTAAAGCATTTGACTATGTGGATCACAGCAAACTGTGGAAAAGAGATGGGAATACCAGACCACCTGACCTGCCTCTTAAGAAATCTGTATGCAGGTCAGGAAGCAACAGTTAGAACTGGACATGGAACAACACTGGTTCCAAATTGGGAAAGGAGTACGTCAAGGCTGTATATCGTCACCCTGCTTATTTAACTTATATGCAGAGTACATCATGAGAAACGCTGTGCTGGATGAAACAAAAGCTGGAATCAAGATTGCCAGGAGAAATATCAATAACGTCAGATATGCAGATGACACCATCCTTATGGCATAAAGTGAAGAAGAACTAACGAGTCTCTTGATGAAAGTCAAAATGGAAAGTGAAATGTTGCCTTAAAACTCAACATTCTGAAAACCAAGATCATGGAATCTGGTCCCATCACTCCATGGCAAGTAGATGGGGAAACAGTGGAAACAGTGGCAGACTTTATTTTTTTGGGCTCCAAAATCACTGCAGATGGTAACTGCAGTCATGGAATTAAAAGACACTTGCTCCTTGGAAGCAAAGCTATGACCAACCTAGACAGCATATTGAAAAACAGAGACATTACTTTACCAAAAAGGTCCATCTAGTCAAAGCCATTGTTTTTCCAGTAGTCATGTATGGATGTGAGAGTTGGGCCATAAGGAAAGCTGAATCCCAAAGAATTGATGCTTTTGAACTGTGGTGTTGGAGAAGCCTCTTGAGAGTCCCTTGGACAACAAGGATATCCAATCAGTCCATCCAAAACGAAATCAGTCCTAAATATTCATTGGAAGGACTGATGCTGAAGCTGAAACTCCAATATTTTGGCCACCTAATGTGAAGAACTGACTCATTGGAAAAGACCCTGATGCTGGGCAAGATTGAAGGTGAGAGAAGGGGATGACAGCGGATGAGATGGTTGAATGGCATTACCGACTCAGTGGACATGAGTTTGAGTGAATTCTGAGAGTTGGTGAAGGACAAGGAGGCCTGCCGTGCTGCAGTTCATGGGATCACAAAGAGTCGGACACAACTGAGCGACTGAACTGAACTGATGAGGATGTGAGACGACTGGAATGCTTCTTAATTGCTGATGCAAAATGGTGCAACTACTTTGGAAAACAGTTGGACAGTTTACTATATAGCTAAATGTATCTGTACCAGTAGTAGTGAGTAGTGATTGCACTACTATTTTCACAAGAGACACATAGTTTGTATGTACATCAAAACCTAAGAGTGAATGTTGATAGCAACATTATTTATAATTTCCCAATACAGAGATAATATCCTTCACCGTGGGAATGGATAAACCAACTATGATATATTCATACAATAAAGTAATGCTCATCAATAAAATGAAACAAGCTATTGATACAAACCAATAATATGGATAAATCTCAAATGAATTATGCTAAGGGAAAGAAGTCAGTCACAAAAGACTATTGTATGATTTATTTTCTTGTCTCTCTCCCCCTGTATAGATGTGAGATAAAGTTAGTTTTAAGGCTAGATAAGAGAATTTTGCATATAGAATTCTCTCTGCCCATTTGGGCCACTAACTCTTTTTAGTGTGCGGTGTGCATCTCTATTATACATCAACTAGACCTCCTTAGAAGATGCAAGAATACCTCCTCAACCAAAAAGAGCAATTTTCTTCTGGTGCCAGCAAGGTAACTCCTTAAGAGACAGGATTCCTTTCTAAATCCTGTCAGGAGTCATGATGACCCACTACTTGCCTTGTATGAGCAGATCTGGACCATGTAAACTGTCAGTCTGCTACTTTGATGTATGACCCTTTGTTTCAAAAAACATGTACAGCTGTGCTTTGGCTTATATCTAGCGGAACAGTCCTCAGAGCTTTCTGAAAGACTATCTGCTGGGTTATAACCCTCAGATTGGCTCAAATAAAATTCTCTGTTTATTTCTTAGATTGACTATTAATTAATTTTCATCAAAAATATAAACATTCTGGAAAAGGTAAAGCTAAAAGCACAGAAATCAGAAGGTTCTAGGGCTTGTGAGTGTGTGAGGTGTTGACCACAAGGGGGCAAGGTAGAAAAATTTTCTTTGACTAATAGAGTTGTTCTATATTTTAATCGTGGTGATCTAAGATTTTATCCATTCATCAAAACTCATAGACTTCTATACCAAAAACAGCAAATTTATTGTATATAAATTAATTTTAAAAAGACATAAAATTTCAAACAAATAAAAATAGAGGAGTTTCAGAAGTGAATTTTGACACCTGCAAGGCATTGAGAAGGCATGGTGAAGTCTGGTGTGTGCAGGTGTGTGTGTGTGTGTGTGTGTGTGTGTGTATTTTTATTGTTAATATTATTATCGCTACCATTGCTTATAGTTTGCAGATTTCCTTAGGTAACAAGAGATGATTAGTCTTGTTTTTCCTCTCTATTGTTTCCAGTTCAGACCCAGAGACAAAATAATTTAATTATTGCTAGATTTGGATTTTGTTTCTGGGAGAGTTTGTCTTGATTTATTATCCTTCTCATTTTATAAAGAGATGCTCATTTAGACTGACCAAGTAGACTCATAGAGTCTTCCAACTTACTTTGGGATCAGAATCTTTAATAGATCTAGCTTATTTATTTCCCATTGAATCAATTTCCCTGTTTTAGCAAGGTTATATATTAATATAACTCCAAATGTATTAATGTTACTCAAAGCTTCAGTCTATGGAAATCTTTGTTTGTATTTCTTGTCATATACTTCTGAAAGTTAAAATTATCCTTCAGTTATAAAAAGACAAGGTTATCTAACTATAGCATTAATAAAATTGTATCTAGAAATTCTTTTAAGTTCCTCTGAAGAAAATACACTTTTAAATTAAGATAATATAATTGCCATTTTATGCAGATCAAGTTAAACTTGATCAATTCGTGTAAGAAAACTGTTAGAAGTAAAACCATGCATCACTCTAATGTTTCTTACTTAGCTTTTGATTTTTGATTTGAATTTATATTTTGAAGTGTCATATGGCACATTTAAACTGTGGAGATTTATCAAAGTTGACCTAAAGGTTTACCAAAACCAGATTTTGTAGGTGAATGTCTGCTCATCACATGATAAGAGCCTGTTTTGGTGTGCAAATTGAGAAAGCATTCTTGAGATAGAGACTCAGTTCAGGTGTTACCACAGCTAGACAAGGTACTTCCCTGGGCATTTATTAAATGCCCAGATACTATGGAGAGGGCAAACCTCCATAAAGGAATAGAAAAATGGAAGAAGCTTATTCAGGGTCATTAATGTTTAGGATAATACTGAGGTGACAGTAGAAAGAAGGGTGAGGATAGCATCACCAAAAGTGATGCTTTTTTTCCACCCTTAGAAAATGTTTTCCCTGTAGAAGCATTTTAGTAATTATTATTCCATTGCAATTTTGCTTTTTCCCTTTATTTTCTAGTTAAGAAATGAAATATAATGATAGTTTTTTTTTAAATAATTTGAGGAGGTTTTAAGCTATGACATTGAGTCAGTTATTAAATCTCAAGTGTTACTGAAAAATAAAGAGATTTATCCCTCAAACTGAGCTTCCCTGTGGCTCAGTCGGTAAAGAATTTGTCTGCAATGCCAGAGACCTGGATTCAATCCCTGGGTTGGGAAGATCCCCTGGAGAAGGGAATAGCAACCCACTCTAGTATTCTTGCCTGGAGAATCCCCATGGGCCTAGGAGCCTGGCGGGCTACAGTCTATGGAGTTGCAAAGGGTTGGATACGACTAAGCAAGTAAGCACATTCCTCAAATTATACTTATTGCAATCATAGTTATTCCAACAGTTTGGATTATTTTACTTAAATTTTAGTTCAGTTCAGTTCAGTCACTCAGTCATGTCTGACTCTTTGAGACCCCATGGACTGCAGCATGCCAGGCTTCCCTGTCCATCAACAAATCTTGAAACTTGCTCAAACTAATGTCCATCAAGTCAATGATACTATCCAAACATCTCATCCTCTGTCATCCCCTTCTCCTCCTGCCTTCAGTCTTTTCCAGCATCAGGGTCTTTGCCAATGAATGATCTCTTCTCATCAGGTGGTATAGGAAGTATAGGAGCTTCAGCGTATAGTATATCAAATAAATGAATGAGCCAAAATAGCAAGAAGATATAGTATAGACCCTCTTTGTTGGTATGAGAAGTATCTAAAGGACATACCTTGTCAACATGATTTGATCAAAAGGAATTGTGAAAGTATATCCCTGGTCACCCAAAGACCACTAATGTGCTGAAAGCACAAAGTCAAATGACATCTGGTTTCTAATGAGCGGGCCGTGGACCAAAACTGACTTTTGTGGTTTATACAAAATTTCCTACATTCTAAAAAGCTTTCCAGCCTCTTTCTACTTATGTTTAGAGAGTTTTAAATTTATTAGGGTAGCTCTAGCTATGCTGAGGAGGAAAAAAAAAATAAACTCTTAACCTCAGTGTCTTTAAATAACAAAGGTGTACTTTCTGCTAAGGCAACAAGTTGTAGTTTGAGTTGCTGTCCCACGCAGCTCCTTTCCAGGTAGGGACTATGAGGCCCAAACATTTCCACCTTGAACTTAGTTACTTGTTCTTCACGTCCTCGGGCTAGAAGCAATGTGTCCCCAAGAACTCACATTCTTTAGGTAAGATTGTTCATATGATGATCTCTAGATGCAGGGAGGCTGGGAAGTGAAGCTTAGCTGTGCTTGAAAGAATATGAAATAATTGCGTGAATAAACAGCATTGTCTCTGTTGTTAATTGTTTAGTCTCTATGTCTGACTCTTTGTGACCCTATGGACTGTAGCCTGTGAGTCTCCTCTGTCCATGGAATTTTCCAGGCAAGAATACTGGAGTGGGTTTCCATTTCTCCTTGAGGGCATCTTCTTGACCCAGGGATTGGATTTGGGATTGAACCCACGTTTCCTTCATTGACAGGTGGGTTCTTTACTGCTAAGCTACCTGGAAGCTAACTTCAGTTCAATCACTCAGTCAAGTACGACTTTTTGAGACCCCATGGGCTGCAGCACGCCAGGCTTCCCTGTCCATCATTAACTCCCGGAGCTTGCTCAAACTCATGTCCATCCAGTTGGTGATGCCATCCAACCATCTCATCCTCTGTTGTCCCCTTCTCCTCCTGCCCTCAATCTTTCCCAGCATCAGGGTCATTTCCAATGAGTCAGTTCTTCGTATCAGGTGGCCAAAGTATAAGAGCTTCAGCTTCAGCATCAGTCCTTCCAATGAATATTCAGGACTGATTTCCTTTAGGATGGACTGGTTGGATCTCCTTGCAGTCCAAGGGACTCTCGAGAATCTTTTCCAACACCAGCGTTCAAAAGCATCAGTTCTCTGGCACTCAGCTTTCTTTATAGTTGAACTCTCACAACCATACATGAATACGGGAAAAACCATAGCTTTGACTAGAGGGACCCTTGTTTTTGTTGGCAAAGTAATGTCTCTACTTTTTAATATGATGTCTAGGTTGGTCATAGCTTTTCTTCCAAGGAGCAAGCGTCTTTTAATTTCATGGCTGCAGTTACCATCTGAAGTGATTTTGGAGCCCAAGAAAATAAAGTCTGTCACTGTTTCCACTGTTTCCCCATCTATTTGCCATGAATTGATGGGACTGTATGCCATGGTCTTAGCTTTTTGAATGTTGAGCTTTAAGCCAACTTTTTCACTCTCCTCTTTCATTTAAATCAAGAGGCTTCATTTTCTGCCATAAGGGTGGTGTCATCTGCATATCTGAGGGTTATTGATCTTTCTCCTGGCAATCTTGATTCCAGCTTGTGCTTCATCCAGCCCAGCATTTTTCATGATTTACTTTGCATATAAGTTAAATAAGCAGGGTGACAATATACAGCCTTGACATACTCCTTTCCCAATTTGGAACCAGACTCTTTGTTGCCATCCAAACCCAATTTGTTCCATGTCCGGTTCTAACTGTTGCTTCTTAACCTGCATACAGACTTCTCAGAATGCAGGTAAGGTGGTCTGGTATCCCATCTCTTTAAGAATTTTCCATTCTGTGTGATCCACATAGTCAAAATCTTTGGGGGGGTGGGGGGCGGGCAGGGCACAGAAAGGCTTTCATGCCCAGGAGCCCCACAGGGTCCTACTTGGTTTCACTTACAAAAGATAACAAGTTATGCTAAATTATATTGTCTTCAGTTGAAAAACATTACTTTTCCCCTGAGGTTGTCTTCTAGTATCCTTTCTTCCTGCTTCCCTAAACTCTATGTGTTCTCTCTCAAAAGTAAAAGAATTCCTGATATCATTATATTTTATTGA
The DNA here is from genome assembly GCF_003369695.1 of Bos indicus x Bos taurus. Classification (NCBI taxonomy): domain Eukaryota; kingdom Metazoa; phylum Chordata; class Mammalia; order Artiodactyla; family Bovidae; genus Bos; species Bos indicus x Bos taurus. The sequence continues at coordinate 30,497 of NW_020867146.1, forward strand.
TGTTATCAAACATTTTGCAGTCTAGCTAGGCTTATTTAGGTCAGGCTGTGGGGCAAAAGGGACAGGGCAGGTTGAGAAAACAGTGGTTCTGGGCAATGACAGACATAAGGGGAATGATACTTGTTCTTGGCTTCAGCAGTAATCAGAGTGATGAATGCCTATTAATACGTGTTCTGAGAGCAAATGAAAAGTGAGGTGACAGAGTGTGGTATTAGATTGAAATGGACAGGGCAAGTGTGATACAGAGACCCCAGAGGAACAGGAGTTAGTACTAGGGCCTTCTGCTGCTGCTGCTAAGTCACTTCAGTTGTGTCCGACTCTGTGCGACCCCATAGACGGCAGCCCACCAGGCTTCCCCGTCCCTGGGATTCTCCTGGCAAGAACACTGGAGTGGGTTGCCATTTCCTTCTCCAATGCATCAAAGTGAAAAGTGAAAAGTGAAAGTGAAGTCGCTCAGTCATGTCCGACTCCTAGCGACCCCATGGACTGCAGCCTACCAGGCTCCTCTGTCCATGGATTTTCCAGGCAAGAGTACTGGAGTGGGGTGCCATTGCCTTTTCCGACTAGGGCCTTAAGTGGAGTGAAAAAAAAAAAAAGACACGACACGGTGAAAATAGTTATTTTTATTTTGTTCACTTATGTGTGTGTAAGTGTGTTGGGTGGGTGTGAATTTATTTCCTGACTTTATCAAGAAAGGATTCAAATTAATGCAACTGATAAAAATCCAACATGCCTGCTGATAAAGCTATCAGCTAACTGGGAATTGAAGGAAACTTACTTCAACTTGATAAAGACATCTACAAAAATCCTACTGCTAACATAATACATCCTGATGAAAGAAGGAAAGCTTTCCCCCAGTGATTAGGATGGAATGCTTTCCCCTATGACAGAAATCAAGGATGTTTGTCACTATTTCTATCCAGCTTTATATTAAAGCTAGTAAATATGTTTTCAGGAACAAGGCCAATTCATAAGAATAACTGTATTTTGATATCCTAGCAATAAATATTCACACACTGGAATAAGAAAAACTATGCCACTTATAGCATCAAAGTTATTCAATACTTAGAGATAAATCTGACAATGTGTAAGATATATACATTAAAACTATAAAATGTTACTTAGAGAAATTAAAGAAAGCCTAAATAAATGGAAAGAGATATCATTTTCATGGCCAGAAAGATCAATATTGTCAACAAAATTACAGTTAAAATCTGAGCAGATTTGTTTTGGTAGAAATTGTCAATCTGATTTTAAAATTCATATTGTAATGCTAAGGAACTGTTATTCCAAAACGGGGTTTGCCTCTTTATGGGTATTGAGTCAAAAGACAACTTAGTGAAAGATTATGAGAAGGGAGGCATTGTTATTTGCAACAAACAAGGAGAACACCAGGGATCTTCTCAAGTGGTGTCTCCTGAGCAACAAAGTTGGTGAAGTTTTAAGCTAAAAGTACACATACATTCTAGCTTCCCAGGTAGCACAGTGGTAAAGAATCCATCTGCCAATGCAGGAAACATGGGTGTGAAACCTGGGTTGGGAAGATGCCCAGGAGTAGGACACAGCAACCCACTTCAGTATTCTTGCCTAGAAAATTCCATGGACTGAGGCGCCTGGTGGGCTACAGTCCATGGCGTCACAGAGTTGGACATGATTGAGCACACACAGGCATACACATTCATGAAAACCAATACAATATTGTAAAGTTAAAAAAAAATTAAACTATCATACAAAATTAAAAAAAAGAAAAACATATTCAGAGTCTAAGCTTTAGTTTATTGAAATCATAAATTTCAGAAGCGTCAGAAGAGATCCCATCATCTTTCCTTCAGTTTCAGTTGTTTGGTGGTCGAGCACTTTAGGCTAAACTTTACCACTGAAACAGATCTGGGAGTCTTTACAACTGATATATTAATATTATTTTTACCATTATTAAGGGCTTCCCTGGTGGCTCAGATGGTAAAGAATCCAATTACAATGCAGGAGATCCAGGTTCGATCCCTGGGTCATGAAGATACCTTGGAGAACAAAATAGCAACCCACTCTTCCCTTGTAGCTCAGTTGGTAAAGAATCTGCCTGCAGTGCAGGAGATGCGGGTTTGATCCCTGGCTTGGGAAGATCCCCTGGAGAAGGAAATGGTAACTCACTCCAGTATCCTTGCCTAGAATGGACAGAGGAGCCTGGTGGGCTGCAGTCCATGGGGTCACAAAGAGTCAGGCACGACTGAGTGACTAATACTTACTTACAAGTATTCTTGCCTCAAGAATCCCATGAACAGAGGAACCTGGCAGGCTATAGTCCATAGGGGTCACAAAGAGTAAGGCACAACTGAGTGAATAACACTTTCAATATGATTATTTTTGTGTCTGAGCTCTGACAAAATGTGGTCCATTGGAGAAGGGAATTGCAAACCACTTCACATTCTTGCCTTGAGAGCCCCATGAACAGTACAAAAGGCAAAAAAGATGAATCGAAAGATGAACCACCCCCACCTCAACCCCTCTCCAGGTTGATAGGTATCCAATATGCTACTGGAGAAGAGCAGAGAAATAGCTCTGGAAGGAATGAAGAGGCTGAGATAATGTGGAAAAAACACCCAGTTGTGGGTGTGTCTGGTGGTGAAAGTAAAGTCCAATACTGTAAAGAACAATATTGCATAGGAAACTGGAATGTTAGGTCCATGAATCAAGGTAAACTGGAAGTGGTCAAACAAAAAGTGGCAAGAATGAACATAGACATTTTAGGAATCAGTGTCCTAAATCAGATATTTAGGAATCAGTGAACTAAAATGGATGGGGATAGGAGAATTTAATTCAGATGGTCATTATATATCTATTACTGTGGGCAAGAATCCCTTAGAAGAAATGGTGTAGCCCTCATAGTCAACAAGAGTCTGAAATGCAGTACTTGGGTGCAATCTCAAAAATGACAAAATGATCTCTGTTCATTTCCAAGGCCAACCATTCAGTATCACAGTAATCCAAGTCTGTGCCCCAACCAGTAATGCTGAAGAACCTGAAGTTGAACAGTTCTGTGAAGACCTACAAGACATTCTAGAACTAACACCAAAAAAAAAAAAAAGAAAGAAAGATGTCCTTTTTATCATAGGGGACTGGAATACAAAAATAGGAAGGCAGGAGATACCTGGAATAACAGGCAAGGTTGGCCTTGGAGTACAGATTGAAGCAGGGCAAAGGCTAAAAGAGTTTTGCCAAGAGAACGCATAGGTCATAGCAAACACCCTCTTCCAACAACACAAGAGACGACTCTACATGTGGACATCACCAGACAGTCAATACTGAAATCAGATTGATTATATTCTTTGCAACCAAAGTTGGAGAAGCTCTATACAGTCAGCAAAAGCAAGACGGAGCTGAGTGTGGCTCAAATCATGAACTCTTTATTGCAAAATTCAGACTTTAATTGAAGACAGTAGGGAAGGCCACTAGGCCATTCTGGTATGACCTAAATCAAATTCTTTTTGATTATACAGTGGAAGTAACAAATAGATTCAAGGGATTAGATCTGAGAGAGTGCCTGGAGACTGAGGACAGAGGTTTATAACATTGTACAGGAGGCGGTGATTAAGACCATCCCCAAGAAAAAGAAATGCCAAAAGGCAAAATGCTTGTCCGAGGAGGACTTAACAAATAGCTTTGAAAAGAAGAGAAGTGAAAAGCATAGGAGAAAAGGAATGATAGAAGCATCTGAATGCAGAGTTCCAAAGAATAGCAAGGGGAGATAGGACAAGCCTTCTTAAGTGAACAGTGCAAAGAAATAGAGGAAAACAACAGAATGGGAATGACTAGAGATCTCTTCAAGAAATTGGAGATACCAAGGGAACATTTCATGGAAAGATGGCACAAAAAAAGACAGAAATGGTATGTATCTATCAGAAACAGAAGACATTAAAAAGAGGTGGCAAGAATACACAGAAAAACTATACAAAAAGGTCTTAAAGACCAGGATAACCATGGTGGTGTGATCACTCACCGATAGCCAGACATCCTGGAAGATGATGTGAAGAGGGCCTTAGGAAGCATCACTATGAGCAAAGCTGATGGAGGTGATGGAATTCTAGCTGTGTTATTTTGCATCCTAAAAAATGATGTTGTTAAGGTGCTACACTCAATAGACAGCAAATTTGAAAACTCAGCAGTGGCCACAGGACTAGAAAAGGTCAGTTTTTCATTCCATCCCCAAAGAAGGGCAATGCCAAAGAATGTTCAAAATATCACACAATTGCACTCATTTCACATGCTAGCCAGGCTCCAACAGTACATGAACAAAGAGCTTCCAGATGTACAAGCTGGATTTAGAAAAGGGAGAGGAGCCAGAGATCAAATTGCCAACATCTGTTGGATCATAGAAAAAAGCAAGGGAACTCCAGAAAAATGTCTTCATTGACTATGCTAAAGCCTTTGACTGTGTGGATCACTACAAACTGTGGAAAATGCTTAGAGCTGGGAATACCAGACCACTTTACCTGTCTCCTGAAAACCTGTATGCAGGAAAAGAAGCAAACAGTTAGAAACCGGACATGGAACAATGAACTAGTTCCAAATTGGAAGGAGTATGTCAAGGCTGTATATTATTATCATTCTACTTATTTAACTTATATGCAGAGTGAAAGAAAGTGAAAATGAAAGTCACTCAGTCATGTCTGACTCTTTGAGACCCCATGAACTATATATTCCATGGAATCCTACAGGCCAGAATACTGGAGGTGGGTAGCATTTCCCTCCTCCAGGGGATCTTCCCAACCCAGGGATTGAACCCAGGTATCCCACATTGCAGGCGGATTTCTTTAACCAGCTGATCCACAAGGGAAGCCCAAGGCTATATATTATCACCCTGCTTATTTAACTTATATGCAGAGTACATCATGCAAAATGCTGGACTGGCTGAAGCTCAAGCTGGAATCAATATTGCCAGGAGAAATATCAATAACCTCAGATATGCAGAAGATACCACCCTAATGGCAGTAAGTGAAGAGGAACCAATAGCCTCTTGATGTAGATGAAAGAGGACAGTGAAAAAGCTGCCTTAAAACTCAGCATTCAAAACAATGAAGTTCATGGCATCCAGTCCCAGCACTTCATGGCAAATAGATTGGGAAACAATGGAAATAGTGACAGACTTTATTTTCTTGGGCTCCAAAATCACTGCGGATGGTTACTGCAGAAATGAAATTAAAAGACACTTGCTCCTTGAAGAAAAGTTATGAACACATGTAGACAGCATATTAAAAAGCAGAGACATTACTTTTTACCGACAAAGTTACATCTAGTCAAAGCTATGGTTTTTCCAGTAGTCACATACAGATGTGAGAGTTGGATGATAAGAGGACTGAGTACCAAAGAAAAGACTGAGTACCAAAGAAATGATGCTTTCGAACTGTGGTGTGGGAGAGCAAGGAGATCAAGCCAGTCAATCCTATAGGCAATCTATCCTGAATAATCACTGGAAGGACTGATGCTGAAACTGAAGCTCCAACACTTTGGCCACCTGATGGGAAAAGTCAACTATTGGAAAGACCCTGATGCTGGAAAAGATTGAGGGCAGGAGAGAAGGGGGCAACAGAGGATGAGTTGGTTGGATGGTATCCCCTAGTCAATGGACATGAGTTTGAGCAACTCGGGGAGATAGTGAAGACAGGAAAGCCTGGTGCACTGTAGTCCATGGGGTTGCAAAGAGTGGGACCCAGCTGAATGACTGGAGACAACTTTCTTGTCTGAAAACAGGCAATGTTTCTGCACTCTTTTGTTCCCTTAGAGTCATTAATTGCGGAGACCTGGTCAAGGACAAATGTTTGTGACCACCTTTAGATCACAAAATGGCTTAGACCAAAATGTCTTCTCATGTCTAGATAGCTTGCTTTGTCCTCTTTCTCTGGGGACCTTAAGAAATACAATGTCCACCCCAAATTTAAAGATGCTTAATAAGAAAAGATGTGAATGGCTAATACAACCCTGATTTCAGGTTTATTGTAAAGCTACAACATCAAGACTGGGATATTGGCATAAGTTAAGCAAATCAGTGGAATTTAAGGAGTCTAGAAATAGTCTCATAAATATGAAAAGTTGATAGATGACAAAAACACAAAGGCAATGAACTGGAGACAGGATCATCGCTTTCAAGAAGTAGCCTGGAATAATTGGATACTTCTGTGCCAAAAACAAGTCTAATCTTAAATTTGCATTATATAAAATATTAATACAAAGTGAATTATAGACCTAAATATAAAATCTAAAAACATAACACTTTTAAGAAAACAACAGTTATACACTACAGGATTTGGACTTTGTTTTTCATTCTGCAACTCCATGTGTTTTTCTGAAGTACCTGGAAGAGGGAAAATGTACTCATTTTAGCTGCTGGCTGCTGCTGCTAAGTCACTTCAGTTGTATCCGACTCTGTGTGGCCCTATAGACGGCAGCCCCCAGGCTCCCCGTCCCTGGGATTCTCCAGGCAAGAACACTGGAGTGGTTGCCATTTCCCTCTTCAATGCATGAAAGTGAAAGTGAAAGTGAAGTCGTTCAGTTGTATCTGACTCCTAGCGACCCCATGGACTGCAGCCTACCAGGCCCCCTCCATCCATTTTAGCTAGAGAAGGTAATAAAAAAGAAGAATCTGAAAACACTGGAGCAAAACTTTATTCTAAATGGTAGTCTTGATTAAGACCCTCTGTATTTACATTCAAATATAACCTCTAAGGGGGAACATTCATTTTGATAGTGCCCAAGATAGGACCTTGCAAATAGTTGGCAGTTAATGAACACATTTCTTTGGATAAAGTGAAAAATTCTATAGACAATGTCAAAGAAAAATTTATGCTGGACAGAGTTAAACAGGAAAGAAAGTGTTATTCAAGCTGTTGCAACAGGGTAAAAGATTAAACCCAAACCTGGGAAATAGAGGCCAGAGGATTGTTAAGCGCTTTGCTGAGCTGATGGAAAAGTATTGGAGGACTTCAGAGGAGGTTGTTCAGTGTGTTAGGCCATCTGTGTTTGCTAATGGTGCTTATCAAAGATAGACTTCTATCTTCCCATGGAGACTGGGAGTTAGGATCCCTGTCCTTCTTGATGATTAAATTGCAAAGGATGATTCCCAGGTTCTTGAGAAAGACATTCTTGAGTTTTAAAATGGGCAAAAGACTAGGAAAAATTTATATCTCAAAGGGACAGATAAATAGTTTACGATGGAAAAGCCTTCTAAAGTACTTGCTCTAAGGGAAATCAGGAGTTTATAGTCTAAACAGGGCTTAAACTGGGGGCTTCCCCTAGTAGCTCAGCTGGTAAAGAATCTGCCTGCAATGTAGAGACTCTGGTTTGATTCCTGATTTGGGAAATCCACTGGAGAAGGGAAAGGCTACCCACTCCAGTATTCTGCCTGGAGAATCCATGGACTGTATAGTTCAGGGGTCACAAAGAGTCAGACACGACTGAGTGACTTTCCACTTACCTTACTTATCATCATGATACAAACAAAAACTTAATAACTTACAGGAAGAGTCTGTGATGTCTGTTTATATGAAAATACATGCAATTT
>NW_020867147.1:0-142524 GCF_003369695.1 Bos indicus x Bos taurus
TTGAATAATTAAATCTATACTTGGTCAAATAAAAATTATTTGTCTACTAAGGCTAGGACTTCCCTGGTAGCTCAGATGGCCAAGACTTGTTCTGTGAGGCAGGACACCCGGGTTCGATACCTGGGTCCTTTTTATTTTTATTAAGGTTAAGGGAGTGCAGTTGGATTAATTCCTCCGCTTACTTGCATGAATACACATTTGCTCTTAGCGTCTGAGGGCTGCTGACACTATGGGACTCCTGAGGACACGGACAGGAGAAGAGGAAGTCACCACAGAGTAACAGGGTCCTTCACACAAAGGGGAGGTCCTTCACTGCAGGGGAGAGGGAAGGGTTCTGGAAGATGAGTTTTTTCCCAACAAGTAAACAGGCCCTCCACAGAAAGGAGATTTTCAAGCCCTCAGGATTCTGAGGATTGAGCCTGCTCTCAGGGAGGGTATCCAGCAGGTTTGCAAGCAGACTCTGTCATTCTAGAGGACAGGATGAGGCTCCATGTCATCTCTCCCTTACGAGGTGCTGCTGGGAAAATACCATTGTCCTGGATTTAGAGTCTCCTCATCCATGTTCCCTGAGAAGAACCAGGATTCTGTTGGAATTATTGGCTCAGTATTGGGAGGATGACAGGTCTCCATCAAGAAAATGGTGGAAAGAAAACGTGATGTCTGTAACAGTCCTGACCTCATGGTCCCCTGAAGCACAACCACAGGGACCTGCAGGAAATTGTTCTAGAAAGAACAGGAAAGATGGAAAAAGATCTTGGACTCGTAATAATCAGCCTCTTCTGTAAATCAAACACTGAAGAAAACCCATCATTTGTTTTAAGAGCTTAAATGCCAGAGTGATCTGGCAAATTCCTAATAAATACAGAAACCACAGAGCTGAGAGACACTAGATTCCCATGTAAAGTAAAAGGGGAAAATGGAGCCTAAGATAAGGGCTACAAATGTGTTCCCTGGATAAGAGGAGAGCAACATTTATGCATTAGAGACAGTGAGCAATAATGGTGTAATTACAGAAGTACATCTGACTTAAGACAAAGACTCTTCTTATTTCATTGATACATATTCACTTGGCTGGGAACATTTGAAGTTATGGGAAATAGATAAAATTAATAGTTTAGATTCTTTTATTTGATCATATTGTGAATACTACTACTACTAAGTCACTTCAGTCGCTGTCTGACTCTGTGCGACCCCAGAGACGGCAGCCCCACCGGCTCCCCGTCCCTGGGATTCTCCAGCAAGAAACCTGGAGTGGGTTGCCATTTCCTTCTCCAATGCATGAAAGTGAAAAGTGAAAGTGAAGTTGCTCAGTTGGTCCAACCCTCAACGACCCCATGGACTGCAGGCCTTCAAGGCTCTCCGTCCATGGGATTTTCCAGACAAGAGTACTGGAGTGGGGTGCCATTGCCTGTGGAATATATACATGAAAATCAAAAAAGGAAGTAAAAGTATATAGAAATGATTAGAAAATGAAAACTACCATGTTCCCTATTTAATGGCCTTGCTTAGAAAGAGTGGCATCAGAGAACCTACCTCAAGGTTCCACCAGACCCCGTCTCAGCCAGCCCAGCAGCAGCCTCATCTTCCCCATGGCCTTCGTGCTCTCTCTACTGATGGCCCTGGTGCTGGTCAGCTACGGCCCGGGAGGATCCCTGGGCTGTGACCTGTCTCAGAACCATGTGCTGGTTGGCAGGGAGAACCTCAGGTTCCTGGGCCAAATGAGGAGACTCTCCCCTCGCTTCTGTCTGCAGGAGAGAAAAGACTTCGCTTTCCCCCAGGAGATGGTGGAGGGTGGCCAGCTCCAGGAGGCCCAGGCCTTCTCTGTGCTCCACGAGATGCTGCAGCAGACCTTCAATCTTTTCAACACAGAGCATTCCTCTGCTGCCTGGGACACCACCCTCCTGGAGCAGCTCCGCACTGGACTCCATCAGCAGCTGGACGACCTGGACGCCTGCCTGGGGCAGGTGATGGGAGAGGAAGACTCTGCCCTGGGAAAGACGGGCCCCACACTGGCCATAAAGAGGTATTTCCAGGGCATCCATGTCTACCTGAAAGAGAAGGAATACAGCGACTGTGCCTGGGAAATTGTCAGAGTGGAAATCATGAGATCCTTGTCTTCATCAACCAACTTGCAAGAAAGGCTAAGAGTGATGGATGGAGACCTGAACTCACCTTGAGATGACTCTCACTGACTAAGTTGCCACATCATCCTTGTATACTCACCTGGGGTCATTTCAGAGGACTCTGAATTCTGCTTTAGCCTCCAAATTTATTGAATTAACTCAGCCAATACATGTCAGTAGTAATAAGCAAGATATATTACTTTTATATCCATAAAAGTAATCAAGTACAGGGATATCACTCCACAAGCGATGACGGCCCTGATGTTATTTATTTATTCTTTATTTAGTTAATGTAGTATTTTATCTCATCATATTTATATTTTCATATAAAAGATGTGTATGTTTACATTGTAGTAACATTTAGAAAATATATTTCCCTATTTCATTAAAATTGTTGTTTTACTTATTAAATAGTTATCAAGATAAATTTCTTGAGTTTTTATTTTTGAAAACCTAAATCCTTATTTTGTCTACATATACCTATCACAAAATAGTATTTGTTCACTTATACTGTGGAACATTTCTATTATTTTCTGGGAAATGTTTGTCAAAAGGTGAAATTCTGAGAGTTTTCTGTGGGTGCCATTGTTAGGACCCTGAGTTTTTCCTCAGGGAGCCTCGGGTAAGGAATTAAGATCCTCTAAGCTGTGGAGGGTGCCAAAAAAAAAGTTAGAAAGGAAATTATGAAATTGTAGAAAAAGGTTAGTCTTGCTGTCATAGGCATAACCAATTTATACCCACTGATTAAAGAATGGTTGATAGACATATCTGAGGGAAGCAGTCACCTCCTGCTGGAAAGCTGATGCCATACGGTGTGGACTGGCTGCTCCTGACTCCTATTACTCTGCCTCCCACCTTCTCCTCAGCACTGCCTTACTGAGCAATTCATTCCCTTACACAATACCTTCACTGCCTCCACACAGGAGCTCTGTTCTGTGCTGGTTTCTTCTAGCTGCATGGTGTAGTCAGAGTGGAAGCCCAAGTGAAAGGAGAGTCCTAGAAATTCCAAAACCTCTGAATCCCAGCTCTGCTATTTACCAACAGTGTGACCCTGAAAAATCTCACAAACACAACAGGTCAGTTTCCTCATCTTTCATTTGAGGACAATAAGAGTAGTTTTCACAGGCTTACAGTTTGGATTCAATGAGTCCATATCACACAAGAGGCATCAAGCACTCCTGGCAGAAATCATCAGGACAGTGAGAATCACGGAGTGGCTGCCCTCAGGGAGGAGACAGGACAGCCACCCTGAGACAGTGACTGGAGGGCAGCATGGAAAGGTGCTGGCCCCTGACAAAGGTATTTTCTTTTCCACTTGGGTGCTAGTTTCACAGTGCTCTCAGTGTGAGAATGTTCCTTTGCTGTATGCTGAAGAGCATTCCAATTTCTGGGTTTCATACTTTTAAAAGCATTCCTATGAGTTCATAAAAAACTCTTTGAGAATGATGAATTAGTAGAAAATACTTGATCTAACATAAATACGATACTGGGCAAAGAATAGAGATCGCATATCAGTGCAGATAATCAAACATAGGCAGAGGAAGGAAGGAAAGAGCAGGGGCTGTGAAGTGTGTGGTTCTGATCTCCAGTTCTGGCTGTCCCAGGTTGGATCCTAGTTCTCCTTTCCATAAAATCCTTTGTCCATACTTGCTGGCAATGTCACCTCCTGGAGCCTCTGTTTTGCTACTGAAAGAACAAAACCCAACAAATGGTTCAGAAGCCAGTTTTACCTCTTCTCATACTAAAGAAGTGAGAAACATGATTAATGAATGAAGTGCTTGATTTTCGGCAACCTCCAAGGAGACTCACACCAAGGGCCACCTTCCAGGATTGCTGCTGCTAGTACCCTTGTCCCCAGGGCAAGCCACTGCTGACCCACACTTCCATAGGAGACTCCAACCTTAGGAGGTAGGTCTGGTTCAGTCTCCTGTGGGGTCACTGCTCCCTTCCCCTGGGTCTTGGTGCATGCAAGATTATGTTTGTCCCCTGCAAGAAGAGTCTCTCCCACAGTCCTGTGGAAGTCCTATAATCAAATCCCATTGGCCTTCAGAGTCAGATTGCCTGGGGATTCCCAGTGCCTTTGCAGGCTTGCAAGCATGGCATGAGGCTCAGAACCTTCACACCAGTGGGAGAACTTTTCTGGTATTATTGTTTTCCGGTTTGTTGGTTTCCCATCTGGCAGGTATGGGATTTATTTTTATTGTGCTTGAGTGCATCCTGGATCTCGTTGTAGTTTCTTCTTTGTGTTTGGACGTGGGGCATCCTTTTTCGGCAGGTCCAGAATCCTCCTCTGGATGGTTGTTCAACAGCTAGTTGCGATTTCATTGCTCTTGCGTGAGGAGAGAAGTGTATGTCCTTCTACTCTGCCATCTTGAACCAGAAGCTAAGCCAAAACTTTGATATTTGACCAGTTGAAATACGCTAAACTATCTCATTCACACCCACCATATATTTATTCACCACCATGGATGTACGTGTGGCTGAGATTTGAACAGGGTGTTAATTACTGGAAATAGGTATGTTGTCTGTCTTCAAATAGTATGATTTTCTAAGAAAGATTTTAAAAATCAGTATGTCAATCTGCTGCACAGAAAATATTGTTATTGAGGTATATCCAAGTTCCTGCAGTAACAAGCCAGGGTTCATTTATAAAAATTGATCAACAAAGATCCCACCAATTTATACATTTCATTCACCATATTTCAACCTTTATTATTTTAAGAATTTCCTATAATCTGTACTTTTCAAGATCAAAGTCTTTCTTTTCATTTTAAACTCCCGTTCCCCACACACATCCTCCATCAGGACCTTCTAACTGAGAGTCCCTTAAATGGGGAGGAATTGACTCCCCAGAGCAGGAGCAAGTCTCCATTTCCTATTCCCACCCAGCATCGTGCACAATGGTAGGATACTACTGGTCCTCAGGGCTGTCAATAAAAGTGTAAGTGTAATAATGATAATAATAATAATGATAAGCTTAAAAGAATTTTACCAGTTAAACTGTTTGAAAATGACAATCTTGCTGCATTTTTTTGTTTTTATTTTTTGTGGGTTACTCTTGTCTTCTCAGGTGACCAGTATCTTTGTTATCTGGGCATCTCTTTAGTTTTCCCTCAAGTTTAGTCCAGTCAATTTTTCTGTTCTATGCTACTGTTTTCTCAGCTTTAAAATAAGGATATGGGAGTGGATATATGTGTCTTATAGCTGGTTTACATTGTTGTACAGCAGAAACCAGCACAACATTGTAAAGCAATTATTCTCCAATTAAAAACAAAATAAGGATAATGAGAATATTATACTCCATTCAATATACCATCTCATGTTATGTACTCTATATGATGTTAATATAACAACTTACAGAATTATCTTAAATGAGTAGATTATATAAAGCATCAGGGCCACATTAAACATGTGAGAGTTGTTACTGTGACAACAGTGTGTATAAAGGTGTATACAAAGTTTTCGCCATTATTTCATGTCTACCCTAAAGATGATTATGCCTTATCTGTGCCTTGCTCAACTCTAATTTTTAAAGCAAAAGCTCTACCTCTGCAAATTAGAATAAGTTAATCTTTTCTGCTGCTGCTGCTAAGTCGCTTCAGTCGTGTCCAATTCTGTGCAACCCCATAGACGGCAGCCCACTAGGCTCCTCTGTCCCTGGGATTCTCCAGGCAAGAACACTGGAGTGGGTTGCCATTTCCTTCTCCAATGCACGAAGGTGAAAAGTGAAAGTGAAGTTGCTCAGTTCTGCCTGACTCTTAGTATTGTACAAAACATATCTACACATTTTGAAATTTTACTAGCAAATAAAATAATCACATGACTGTACCAAGCACACCATGATATTTAGTGGGCATCAAATCAATATGCAATCAGTGCATTTGGCATATAAGATGCTTATTAGGTAGGAAATGGTATATTAAGTGTAAACCTACATTATGCTGACATAAAAAACATCTTGATTATGAATTTTAAAGCACTTATCTGTATGAAATGACATTTTTAAAAAGTTAATAAAACTCTCCAATGCAAAATTATGTATAGATTTGAAGCTTAACATAAGATCCTTAGTTAAAGGAAATGAGAAGAAAAAAAGATATTGCAAATTGAGATGAATTATTTACGGTAGCTACTGGGTCATAAGTTTCTCAAATATGGCTTTCCCTCAATTGAACTGAGATGAACAAAGAAGTAATTTTTAAAACATTATAGATGATTTTGCTTCCACTGAATCCAGGAACTTAAAGTTTTGTTTTAGCATAAGGAATATTTAGACTTGGTGTGAGTTTTAGACCTCTTTATACATTTTAAATATTTGCAACTCTTGAACGTTGCAGGAGAAATTAACCATTTATATTAAGTAAAATCATTTCCCTTTCCCCAGGGCCTCCTGTAAGTCTCAGTCTTGTCCTCAAGTCTTCCCACTGGATGGTCCCAATATCTAGATTACTGTCCAGAATGTAGATGCCTTTCCCCTTTCCCCAAATTAGTTTTTTTTTTTTTCCCAAGAAACAACCTGGAATCTGAAAATGTGCCACAACATGCTGAGATTTCCAGCCATCTGTCAAGGCATAAATGGGCACCCGTGTAAACTGCTCTGGCTAAAATCTCCCCCCAGGAAGGGGAGGATGGACTCAGGGGCAGGTGCAGAAATCAAGTTCTAAGCCAAACCCCTGCAAAGCTCTCCTGGGCCATCTGGCCCAAAAAGGGAGGTTCCTCACTGCTTCCGAGGCCCCAGGCTCTCCCTGGGCCCAGAAGCACCTAGCTCAGATGCAGGCTCCTACCTAAACGGACTCCCCGGTTCTCCCAGTGGACGTGGAGCTGGAGTTCGAGGCACTGGACCTGGAGACAGGTCTACTGAGCGAGAAAGGCCAGTTGCTCTGTTACAGGGAGTTCTGTGGTGCCCTCTCGGTCGCTGCTGCTAAGTCGCTTCAGTCGTGTCAGACTCTGTGCGACTCCATAGACAGCAGCCCACAAGGCTCCCCTGTCCCTGAGATTCTCCAGGCAAGAACACTGGAGTGGGTTGCCATTGCCTCCGGTCACTGGGGCACAGGAAAGGCAGATTTGAGCATCTTGGTGAGCTGGAGCCGTGGGACTGAATTTCACTGAAGTGCTGATATGGGGGGCTTCCTGGTCTCTCAGAAGGAAGCAGTGGTGATGATCACCATTCTCCAGGGCTGGAGAACATCACCCTCCGTGCCATCAGGGAAGGGGTTGGCATCTGGTGAGCTTGGTGATGCTGCAGATGTTGGGCTGTGCCAGCCTTTATCAAGCTGTTCCCAGCCCCTTCCCACAAATAAGATCTTTAAATAGGTCAGAATTGTCACTTTCGGCACTTTTTAAAATTTTGTCTCCACTGAAAAACTTTTCCCTTCTATTCTGGGCATCAGAGAATGTCACAGCTTCGATGCTTCCTTTGTGTTATTACACTGGAAATGAAATACACTCATGGAAATGTCTCAATCCAAAAGGAAATATTCATCTATATAAGTCAACTCAGCTTGAAAGAAAGACCTGAGCCTCAATCTCTCTTCTTTAGTCTAAAAGAAAATTTAGAGGTGTGATTCCATACTCTATTGTGAAATTTTTTAAATTGCACCAATTTTTAAATTGCCATATGTCTCTGCATTTCCTTTTGAAGTGTCTAATACATAAGGTTTGAATTCTTCAGTTATTTACAGGGCTATAGCTCCTGTTTTCTGGTGGTCTAGAGATAATAGTGGCATATTAACGAACATGGGTTAATTTGTAGCATTCTCTTCATTCTCTCATTAAAGTGTGCTGACCACATACACAAATGTGACAATGTGCTTGGCGATGTGGATTCCAGGAGCGTCAGGAGGGGATCATAACTGCTCTCCTGGGAGCAGGGGAGAAGACTTTGGAGGCAGGACGAGGAGGAAGGAGGCAGCACGTGCTCAGAGCAGCTGAGGGCCAGTACTCAGAGCTGATGAAGAGGAGGGACTGGGAGCAGCAGGAAGCTACTCTCACAGAATCAGGGGCTCCTGAGTGTAGCCGACACCAGATGTTCATTTCATCTTCTAAAACATCAAGACAACTATAGTAGCAGTCACAGAGGACATCCTTTAATTCAAATAATTCAAAGTTTGAGAAATAGGCTGAGAATGTGGAACTTAGGCAATGATAGCAATCTTTCATATCAATATAAGCAATAGTAACCTCTTTACTCCACCCTCAGTCCAAGCAAGAGCAGCTTTGACTGCAAGTTCCTTAACACAGTCAAGGGTCTGCATGTTGAATCCCTAAGTGTTCATTCTAGGAGAGGGAAAGCCCGCAGGACTGTGAAGAGCCCAGGAGCCCAACTTTCCTCCCTTTTGAGCAGGGCCTTGTACATAGTGGAGAGAAATCCTACAGCACTTGAAGTACTTTGCTGAGGAAGAGATTCTAGAAAAGTTTTCCACTCTCCTAGAATTCTGATGTCTTGTTCCTGGTCAGGGAACTAGAGCCTACAGTCTACAACCAAGACTTCCCATGCCACAAGTAAAGATCCTATCTGACGCAAGGAATATGGTAGATCCAGCATGCCGCAACTAAGACCTGGCACAGCCTAATAAATACATAAAATAAATGCATTTAAAATTCTTAAAAAACCCCAAGAAGCCCAACCCATCAATGTGATCATAACACAAGGAGAGATATTAGGGAGATTAGGGTTACAATCAATAAAATTGTTATCATTTTTAATATCATAATTATTGTTACCTAGATTAAGATCAGGATCTTTTGGAATCATTTCATTCCCTTTCATTCTAGTTTTTTCAAAGCAACTTCTCATTGCCCAGGTGGATTTGTCACAGATGCACAGCAAGGCTGGTCTCCTTGACCCTGTGAGAGAGGGTTAGTGTTCTAGCAATGGGAGTTCTGATTGCTGTCTCCCATGAGCTAGTGTGTGTGACTTCTTCCTTTTCCCCTTATACAGACCACATATGGATTAAAGGAAAGAAAAATCAGGTGGCTGGTCTTACAAAGCTGAGGGCAGTCCAGGGACTCAGGACTTGGCCTTCGTTGAGCTTCTCTTAGAGGCAGCCATGTCTCAGCCTTTCTGTTGTTCATATTGACCTGATCCTTCCCCTCTGCCACAGCCTAGGCCCCAGCTATGCGGGACTGAAGTTTGCTAATCCAGAATACATCAGTGTCAGGGAAGCCACTTCCTTTCTTTCATATTCATGACATTGAGACTTACCCTTGTTTCCTAGTTGCCCACAAAACAACTGTGGAATTTTACTTTCTAGTAAAATTGCAAAGAGAAACAAAAAAATCTAACCTCTTGAAAGTGATGCAGCTCCTCGGGCTTTCTTTAGTTCCCTTTCTTGTTCTCACCTCATCCTGAATTACAACCAGAGAAGGAGCAGTGAGATGAATCTTGTCCAATAAGTCACTAAGTGAATATAAAAAGTTTAAATTAAAAATTACACTCAAGGAAAGAAGGCTATTTCTCCTGATCTAATATATTGGGTCTCAATGCCTAAATTCTCAGAGGAGACAGAGAGAGAGGAACAGAGATGCCGGGTGGAATCAACTGCCTGAACAAACAACTGTAACTCACTAGATTCTGTTACATAAGCTTCCACAAGAGACAACACCAGCACTGAACCTCCTTCCTCCAGCTCAGAAACTCTGAGCAGAACAAGTGTTGAACATTTTAATTAAAAGAGTTGAATAATAGAAACTATACTTGGCATAGTAGATATTATTTATCTGGGAAAAGCAAAATGACTGTGGTTGGAAATTCCTTCACCAGCTTACACAAACACACTTTTGCCCTCAGCATCTGAGCACTGCTGATATTTTGGACATCGGGGGAAACGGGTCAGAAGAGGAAGTCAACACCGAGAACTTGGCTCCTTCAAAGAAACACTCCAGGGGAGAGATGGGTTCAGGAAGAGATTTATTTTCCCAACAAATAAACAAGCCCTCCACAGAAGGAGATTTTGAGGCCACAGGATGTGGTGAGCCTGTGCGCAGGGAGGGAGTCCAGCAGGTGAGAAAGGGACTCTGTCACTCAGAGGACAGGGGGTGGCTCCATGTGATCTCTCCCTTCTGAGTGAGGTGCTGCTGGGGAAATACAATTATCCTGGATTTAGAGACTCCTCACCCATGTTCCCTGAGTAGAACCAGGATTCTGGTGGGGGTATTGGCCCAGTCTGTGGAGGATGACAGGTCTCCAGCAAGAAAATGGTGGAAAGAAAGGGTGATGTCTATAATGGCCCTGATTTGTGGTTCCCTAAAACAGAACCACATGGACCTGCAGGAACGTGTTCTAGAAGGAAGAAAAACTCATGGACTGATAATAATCAGCCTCTTCTCTAAATCAAACACTAAGGAAAACCCATCATTTGTTTCAAAGAGATCAAAAGCCACAGTGATCTGGTAAACCCCTAAATAAATACAGAAACCATAGGGCTGAGGGAGCCTGGCTTCCTAGGTAAAGTGAGAGGGGAAAATGGAGCCTAAGATGAGGGCTACAAATGTGTTCCTGGACAAGAGGAGAGGAACATTTATGCATGAGAGACAGGGAGCAATATGTGTGTAATTACAAATGTACTTCAATTCTAACATAAGACGAAGACCTTCTCATTTGATGATAAATATCCATTTGGATAAGCATGTCTGAAGTTACTGGGAAAAGGTAAAATTAATAGTTTAAATTGATGACAATTTCTTTGACCATATTCAGAATACATAACAGAAAACCAAAATAGGAAGTAAAAGTGTATAGAAATGATTAGAAAATGAAAATTACTGTGTTCCCTATTTAATGGCCTTGCTTAGAAAGAGTGGCATCAGAGAACCTACCTCAAGGTTCCACCAGACCCCGTCTCAGCCAGCCCAGCAGCAGCCTCATCTTCCCCATGGCCTTCGTGCTCTCTCTACTGATGGCCCTGGTGCTGGTCAGCTATGGCCCGGGAGGATCGCTGGGCTGTGACCTGTCTCAGAACCACGTGCTGGTTGGCAGGAAGAACCTCAGGCTCCTGGGCCAAATGAGGAGACTCTCCCCTCGCTTCTGTCTACAGGAAAGAAAAGACTTTGCTTTCCCCCAGGAGATGGTGGAGGGTGGCCAGCTCCAGGAGGCCCAGGCCTTCTCTGTGCTCCATGAGATGCTCCAGCAGACCTTCAACCTTTTCAACACAGAGCGCTCCTCTGCTGCCTGGGATACCACCCTCCTGGAGCAGCTCCGCACTGGACTCCATCAGCAGCTGAACGAACTGGATGCCTGCCTGGGGCAGGTGATGGGAGAGGAAGACTCTGCCCTGGGAAGGATGGGCCCCATACTGGCCATGAAGAGGTACTTCCAGGGCATCCATGTCTACTTGCAAGAGAAGGAATACAGCGACTGCGCCTGGGAAATCGTCAGACTAGAAATCATGAGATCCTTGTCTTCATCAACCAGCTTGCAAGAAAGGTTAAGAATGATGGATGGAGACCTGAACTCACCTTGACTGATTCTTACTGACTAATCCACATCACCCTTGCACACTCTGGTGTTGTCATTTCAGAAGACTCTGGTTTCTTCTTTAGCCACCAGATTTATTGAATTAGTTCAGCCAATACATAGTAATACTGTATTCATAAGCAAGTAGATATAAAAGGGGTATCAGTCCATAAGCAATGACTTTTTGATGTTATTTATTTATATTTTATTTATTTAATGTATTCCTTTATCTCAATATTTTATATTTTCATATAAAATATATATATATGCTTACATTGTATTAAAATTTGGAAAATATATTCCCCTTTCTATTTCATTAAAATTGTAATTTGTTTTATTTATTAAATACTTATCAAGGTAAACTTCTTGAGTTTTTTTTTATTTTGAAAATCTAAATCCTTATTTTGTCTATATATACCTATCACAAAACGGTGTTTGTTCCCTTTATACTGTGGAACAGTTCTATCACTTTTCAACAAATGTCCGTCAAAAGGTGGAGTTCTTCAAGCTTTCTGGTGGTACAGTTTTTAGGACTCTGAGTTTTCCCTCCAGGGAGACTTGGTGGGGAACTAAGTTCCTACAAGCTGTCGAGGGTGCCAAAGAGAAAACAGGTAGAAAGGAGATTATGAAATTGTAGAAAATGGTTAGTCTTGATGTCATAGGCGTAACTAATTTATACCCACTCATTAAAGAATGGTTGATAGACATATCTGAGGGAAGCAGTCACCTCCTGCAGGAAAGCTGATGCCATACGGTGTGGACTGGCTGCTCCTGACTCCTATTCCTCTGCCTCCCACCTTCTCCTCAGCACTGCCTAACTGAGCAATTCACTCCCTTCCACAATACCTTCACTGCCTCCACACAGGAGCTCTGTTCTGTGCTGGTTTCTTCTAGCTGCATGGTGTAGTCAGAGTGGAAGCCCAAGTGAAAGGAGAGTCCTAGAAATTCCAAAACCTCTGAATCCCAGCTCTGCTATTTACCAACAGTGTGACCCTGAAAAATCTCACAAACACAACAGGTCAGTTTCCTCATCTTTCATTTGAGGACAATAAGAGTAGTTTTCACAGGCTTACGGTTTGGATTCAATGAGTCCATATCACACAAGAGGCATCAAGCGCTCCTGGCAGAAATCATCAGGACAGTGAGAATCACGGAGTGGCTGCCCTCAGGGGGGAGACAGGACAGCCGCCCTGAGACAGAGACTGGAGGGCAGCATGGAAAGGTGCTGGCCCTTTGGCAAAGGTATTTTCTTTCAACTTTGGTGGTTTCATAGTGTTTTCAGTGTGAGAACTTTCCTTGCTGTATGCTGAAGAGAATTCCAATTTCTGGGTTTCATATCTCCAAAAGCACTCCTATGAGTTCATAAAAAGCTCTTTGAGAAAGATGAATTAGCAGAAAATGCTTTGATGTACTACAAAGACGAATAATAGGGAAAGAACAGAGATCTCATATCAATCCAGAAAATCAAACACATGCAGAGGCAGGAAGGAAAGAGCAGGCGCTCTGAAATGTATTTCTGCCCTCTAGTCCTCCGCTGTAAGGGTTGGATCCTAGGTCTCTTTTCTATAAAGTCCCTTGTCCATACTTGCTGGCAATGTCACCTCCAGAAGCCTCTGCATTGCTGCTGCTGCTAAGTCTCTTCAGTCGTGTCCAACTCTGTGCAAACCCATAGATGGCAGCCCATTAGGCTCCTCTGTCCCTGGGACTCTCCAGGCAAGAACACTGGAGTGAGTTGCCATTTCCTTCTCCAATGCATGAAAGTAAAAAGTGAAAGTGAAGTCACTGGGTTGTGCCTGACTCTTAGCGACCCCATGGAACGTAGCCCACAGGCTTTTCCGTCCATGGGATTTTCCAGGCAAGAGTACTGGTGTGGGGTGCCATTGCATTCTCCGCATTGCTACTGAAAGGCAAAACCCAACAAAGAGTTCAGAAACCAATTGTTAACCTTCTCATACTAAAGAAGTGGGAAACATTATTAATGAATGAAGTGTGATTTTCTGAAACCCCCAGGGGACTCATGCCAAGAGGCACCTTCCAGGATTGCTGCTAGTGCCCTTGCCCCCATGGCAAGCCCCTGCTGACCCACCTCCACAGGAGACTCCACCTTTAGCAGGTAGGTCTGGTTCAGTCTCCTTCGGGGTCACTGCTGCTCAGTTCCCCTGGGTCTTGGTGCTCGCAAGATTTTGTTTGTCCCCTTTGAGAATGGAGTCTCTCTTCCACACAGTCCTGTGGAAGACTTGTAATCATATATTGCTGGCCTTTAAAGTCAGATTTCCTGGGGATTTCTAGGCCCTTTCCTGGATTCGCAGACCTGGAAGCCTGACATGAGTCTTAGATCCTTCACAATAGTGAGAGAACTTTTTTGGTTGTATTGTTTTCCAGTTTGTTGGTTTCCCAACTGGCAGGTATGCAGTTTATTTTTATTGTGCTTGAGGGCCTCCTACCATCTCATTATAATTCCTTTTTTGTCTTTGGACATGGGGTATCTTTTCTGGGTGGGCTCCAGAGTCCTCCTGTGGATGGTTTTTAACAGCTCCTTGAGAATTCAGTGCTCTTGCAGGAGATGAGTGCATGTCCTTCTACTCTGCCATCTTGAACCAGAAGCTAAGCCAAAACTTTGATATTTGACCATCTGAAATATGTTGAAGCATCTCATGCACACCCACCATATCTTTTATTCAGCACCATGGACCTATGTTTGGCTGAGATTTGAACAGGAGGTTAATTACTGGAAATAGGTATGTTCTTTATCTTCAAACAGTAAGATTTTCTAAGAAGGAGTTTAATAATCAATATGTCAACATGCTGTACAGAAAATATTATTATTGAGGTATACCCAAGTTCCTGCAGTAACAAGCTAGGGTTCATTTATAAAATTGATAAACAAAGATCCCAGCAATTTATACATTTCATTCACCATATTTCAACTTTTATTATTTTAAGAATTTCTTATAGTCTGTAGTTTCCAAGATCAAAGTCTTTCTTTTCATTTTAAACACCTGTCCCCTACACACATCCTCCATCAGGACCTTCTAACTGAGAGTTCCTTAAATGGGGAGGAATTGACTCCCCAGAGCAGGAGCAAGTCTCCATTTCTTATGCCCACCCAGCATCCTGCACAATGGTAGCATACTACTGGTCCTCAGGGTTGTCAATAAAAGTGTAAGTGTAATAATGATAATAATAATGATGATAAGCTTAAAAGAGTTTTACCAATTAAACTGTTTGAAAACGACAATCTTGCTACATTTTTTGTCTTTATTTTTTGTGGGTTACTCTTGTCTTCTCAGGTGACCAGTATATTTGTTATCTGGGCATCTCTTTAGTTTTCCCTCAAGTTCCTGAATCATTTCGTCCAGTCGATTTTTCTGTCCTATGCTACAGTTTTCTCAGCTTTAAAATAGGGAAATGGGAGTGGATACATATGTACTTGGAGAAGGCAATGGCACCTCACTCCAGTGAGGAAAATCCCATGGATGGAGGAGCCTGGTGGGCTGCAGTCCATGGGTTTGCTAAGAGTTGGACACGACTGAGCGACTTCACTTTCATCCATTGGAGAAGGAAATGCAACCCACTCCAGTGTTCCTGCCTGGAGAATCCCAGGGACGGGGGAGCCTGGTGGGCCGCCGTCTGTGGGGTCGCACAGAGTCGGACACGACTGACGCGACTCGGCAGCAGCACATATGCACTTATAGTTGGTTTACATTGTTGTGCAGCAGAAACCAACACAACAGTGTAAAGCAATTATTCTCCAATTAAAAACAAAATAGGGATAATGAGAATACTGTACTCCATTCAATATAGCGTCTCATGTTATTTACTCTATATGATGATGATATAACAACTTACAAAATTATCATATATGAGTAGATTATATAAAGCATCCGGGACACATTAAACATAGCTGTGAGAGTTCTTACAGTGACAGGTGTATACAAAGGTTTCACCATTATTTCATATCTACCTTAAATAGGATTATGCCATATCTGTGTTTGTTCAACTCTAATTTTTAATGCAAAACTTCTACCTCTGTAAGTTAGAATAGGTTAACCTTTTCTAGTATTGTACAAAGAATATCTATACATTTTTAAATTTTACTAGCAAATGAAAGAATCTCATAGCTGTAGCAAGCACACCGAGATATTTACTGGGCATCAAGTCAACATGCAATCAGAACATTTGGCATATAAGGTGCCTATTAAGTAGCTAATGGTATATTAAGTGGAAACCTACATTATGCTTAATACAAAACCATCTTGATTATGAATTTTAAAGCAGCTTATGTGTATGAAATGACAGTTTTAAAAAGTGAATAAAACTCTCCAATGCAAAGCTATGT
The DNA here is from genome assembly GCF_003369695.1 of Bos indicus x Bos taurus. Lineage (NCBI taxonomy): Eukaryota > Metazoa > Chordata > Mammalia > Artiodactyla > Bovidae > Bos > Bos indicus x Bos taurus. The sequence goes on from NW_020867147.1 coordinate 15,917, forward strand.
ATAAATTTGAAAGTTTAACATAAGATCCTAGGCTAAAAGAGACGAGAAGAAAGAAAGATTTTGAAAATTGAGATGAATTATTTATGGTAGTTACTGGGTCATAAGTTTGTCAACTACAGCTTTCACTCAATTGAACTGAGATGAACAAAGAAGTCATTTTGAAAACATTTGCAGATGATCTTGTTTGGCATAAGGAAAATATTTAAATGTGCTGTGAATTTCAGACTTATTTATACATTTAAAAATATTTTTCAACTAGTTGAACACTGAAGGAGAAAGTAACCATTTATATTAAATGAAATCATTTTCCCTTTCCCAGGGGCTCCTGTCTCATTCTTGTCCTCACGTCTTCCCACAGAAGGGCCCCAACATCTAGAAGATGCCAGTCCAGACTGTACGTGCCTTTCCCCTTTCCCTGAATCAGTCCTTTCCCCAAAACAGCCCTGAATCTGAAAACACACCACAACATGCTCTCATTTCCAACCATCAATCGTTGCATAAAGGGGCACTGGTGTAAAGCGCTCTGGCTAAAATCTCCCAGGAAGGGGAGAATGGAAGCAGAGGCAGGGGCAGAAACCATAGGCTCCAGGCAAAGTGGCTGCCAAGCTCCCCTGGGCCGTTGGGCAGGAAAAGGAAGTTTCCTCACTGCTCCCGAGGTTCCACGAGATCCCTGGGCCCCAGCAGCGCCTTGCCCGAGCCCGGGGCTCCTGCCGACTGGGACTCCTCGGTTTTCCTTGGTGGATCCCACACTAGAGCTCAAGGCGCTTTACCTGGAGTTGGTGCCCACTGGGCGGGCAGGGCCATTGGTCTGTTACAGGGAGATCTGCGGTGCCCATCCCAGCCACAGAGGTGTCAGGAAGGCGGCCTTGAGCTCCTTGTAGAGCTGTAGCCCTGGGACTCAGTTTTGCTGAAGTGCTGAGTTTGGCGATTCCTGGTCTCTAGGAGGATGGCAATGGTGATGATCATGATTCTCCCGGGCTGGAGAACATCACCCTCCGTGTCATCAGGGAAGGGGCTGGCATCTGGTGAGCTTGGTGATGCTGCAGTTATTGGGCTGTGCCAGCCTTTATCCAGCTGTTCCCAACACCTTCCCCCAAATAAGGTCTTTAAATAGGTCAGAATTGTCACTTTCTACACTTTTATCAGTTTTGTTTTCATGGAGAAACTTTTCCCTTCTATCCTGGGCATCAGAGAATGTCACAGCTTCGAAGCTTCTTTTGTGTTATTACACTGGAAATGAAATATACTCATGGAAAAGTCTCAATCCAAAAGCAGATATTCATCTATATGAGTCAACTCAGCTTAAAATAAAACCCGAAGCTCAATCTAACTCTCTTCTTTAGTCTAAAAGAGAACTCAGAGGTGTGACTACATAGTCTATTCTGACAGTTTAAATTGCAGCAAAATAAATCTAGCCACAACTCTGCATTTCCTTTTTAAGGTCTAATACATAAGGTTTGAATTCTTCCACAATGATTTACAGGCCCATAGTTCTCATTTTCTGATGGTCTACAGATAACAGTGGCATAATACTGAACATGGGTTAATTCACAGTTTCTTTATGCTGTCACCAAAGTGTGCTGACCGCACACACATGTGACAATATGCTTGATGACGTGCATTCCAGAACAGTCAGGCACAAATGGTGACTGCCCTCCTGGGAGCAGGGCAGAGGACACCGAGTCAGGATGAGGAGGAAGGAGGCAACAAGTGCTCAGAGCAGCTGAGGGCCAGTACTCACAGTTGATGAAGAGGAGGGACTGGGAGCAGCAGGAAGCTCTACTCTCACACAATCTGGGGCTCCTGAGTGTAGCCGTTCCAGACTTTTACTTCCTCCTCTAAAAGATGAAGACAACTTTAGTAGCAGCCATAGAGGACATTCTTTACTTCAAATAATACAAGTTTGCAAATTAGGCTGAGAATGTGAAACTTAGTGAATGATAACAGTCTTTCATATCAATATAACCAATTCAGTTCAGTTCAAGTCGCTCTGTCATGTCCGACCCTTTGTGACGCCATGAACTCCAGCACGGCAGGCCTCCCTGTCCATCACCAACTCCCAGAGTCCACACAAACCCATGTCCATTGTGTCAGTGATGCCATCCAATCATCTCATCCTCTGTTGTCCCCTACTCCTCCTGCCCTCAATCTTTCCCAGCATCAGGGTCTTTTCCAATGAGTCAGCTCTCAGCATCAGGTGGCCAAAGTGTTAGAGTTTCAGCTTCAACGTCAGTCCCTCCAATGAACACCCAGGACTGATCTCCTTTAGGATGGACTGGTTGGAGCTCCTGGTACTCCAAGGGACTCTCAAGAGTCTTCTCCAACACCAGAGTTCAAAAGCATCAATTCTTCCGCACTCAGCTTTGTTTATAGTCCAACTCTCACATCCATACATGACCACTGGAAAAACCATAGCCTTGACTAGACAGACATTTGTTGGTAAAGTAATGTCTCTGCTTTTTAATATGCTGTCTAGGTTGGTCATAACTTTCCTTCAAGGAGCAAGTGTCTTTTAATTTCATGGCTGCAATCACCATCTGCAGTGATTTTGGAGCCCAGAAAAATAAAGTCAGCCACTGTTTCCACTGTTTCCCCATCTATTTGCCATGAAGGGATGGGAACGGATGCCATGATCTTCGTTTTCTGAATGTTGAGCTTTAAGCCAACTTTTTCACTCTCCTCTTTCACTTTCATGAAGAGGCTCTTTAGTTCTTCTTCACTTTCTACCATAAGGGTGGTGTCAACTGCATATCTGAGGTTATTGATTTTTCTCCCCACAATCTTGATTCCAGCTTGTGCTTCTTCCAGCCCAGCGTTTCTCATGATGTACTTTGCATATAACCAACAGTAACCTCTTTACTCTACCCTCAATCCAACCAAGAGAAGTTTTGCCTGCAAGTCTGTTAACACTGTCAAGGGTCTGCATGTTGAGGCCCTAGGAGAGGGACTAGATTCTAGGAGAGGGACTGCCTGCACAACTCTGAAGGAGCCCAGGAACCCACGTTTCCTCCCTTTTGATCAGTGCCTGGTACATTATGGAGAGAAATACCCAGTAGTTTAAGTTCTTTGCAGAGAAACAGATTCTAGGAAAGTTGTCTAATAAAACACACTTGCTCTGCTAATAAATGAGATAATAAGCAGTCCCTTTCCTCAACCTCAGTAAGTTTTAGACCACCTCTGATGCTACTTTTTAAGCTACAGATTATGTTATACTTCAAAATCACACTGAGAGAAAAAGAAATCAGATTTGTGGTTAGGAAATTTTTTAAAGGATATTTTTTGTAAAGGAAATTTTTGTTCTAAAAGAACAAAATGACAGTTTTTTTAAAAAAAGATGTGGAGAGAAGGAAAATGGCTAAAATGCTGTGTTTTGAGGCCTACCAAAACCAAAGTCTGTGAGAGGGGGTTGCCCAAAGGATTGTGAAGGAGCAGATCCCAAGATTCCGTGCTTACAGCAGTCCTAGAACATTATGAAAAGATATCTTACAGCACTTGAATCCTTTTGCTTGGGACCAGCATCTTGAAAAATTGTCTTATAAAATAATAGCTGCTCTGTGAAGAGTATAAATGAGGTAAACAGTCCCTAACATCATCCTCAGTTAGTCTCAGACCACCTCTGGTGATATTATTTTAAGACAGAGATTTTTTTAATGGTTACGAGACCAGGAAATCAGTTATAAAATGTGACAGAGGAGAGGATGACAAGAAATGGGACATCCCTACACTTTCCCTGCCACCAGAGAAGATGGCAACAGTACTTCTAAAGCTATTTCTTGGGTTAGTATTTGGCGTGAAGTAAGAAAGGACTTCTCTTGAGTATGAAATGTTAAAAGGCACCAAGTCTAAGCCATCAAGATAAATAACACTGTAACTCAATATTAAAAAATGAAAATACCAAAATACATGCGCTGAACAAAACATCAAAATTCTCAAGAAAGACAGGAAATGCCCTTTTATTTTCAAGACCATATGTGTCTTACAAAGAAAGGCTTCACATTGCCAATGAAATCTGGGCAATTTTCATTTCACCTATAAAATTCTTCCCAAAGAAAATGAAAAGATCAGACGTGGTAAATGCCCTCGATGCTTTGTACAGCACACTGCCTCTTCTTCCTCTGGTTCCTCTCTCCTTCTCTCTCTTCCATCTTCTTCCTTTCTTTTTGACTGCACAGCACAGCTTGTGGGATCTTAATTCCCAGACCAGGCATCAAATTCGCACCTCCTGCACTGAAAGCACAGTCTTACTCATTGGACCAGGGACATCTGCACTAATCCTTTTTTCTACACTACACACAAGGTGGGGTGCTGGCAGTGGTGTTTCAGAAACTCAGCTTAAATAAAAATTACTTAAGACTGTCACAGAGTCACAAGAAATTGTCAAACAAATATAGAAGTGAGCTTGAATATATTAATGAGTTGGCTTCCATTAAAGCCAGGAAAGTAAAATCATATTAAATTTTTGTTTCAGTATAAATAAACCATAGCTTAAAAAGAATTTAATAAAATACTAATAAATATTAATATCATTTTAACTCATATTTTAATATATTATCTAACATTTAAATATTTTCATAAAATGAATATTTCAATACTCACATATTTAATATCATATATTTAATATTTAAAGAATATTTCAAAATAAAAATTTTAATATTTAATGAGACATATATAATTAAATATAAATTTAAATGCATAAAAATACAGCGCTGTGAGTTTGAATATTCTTACTTTCAGCTGTTCAATACTGTTTAATATTGAACAGTATTCAATATTGAACAGCTGAACTGTTCAACTGTTCAGCTGTTTAATACTTCCCTACTTCAAGGCCAGTTCCTTGAACGACACCCCGAGAGTCCCAGGGCATCTCCAGGGGCGCACAGCACCCCTGTCCTCGGGTGGCCGCGCTCCGACTCACCCGCAGGGCGTCCCCAACACCGTCCAGTCGTCCCATGGCCGCCGCCAAGTTTCCCTTTCCGTGAGCTGTCCTTTCATCGGGCCAGAAAGGAGCCCGAATCTGTAAAATCGGCCCCCAACTCGCTCTGATTCTCCGCTTCAAACGCCTCCCAAAACGCCTTTTCTTTGTAGAAGTGGCCTCGCTCAAGTTTCTGTGCGAAAAGAAAGCACAACACTCAGGGGAAAGCAGAAAACACAAGGTTCCAGGCTTGCTACCACACAAAATGTCTCTGGCTAGGGCTCAGATTGAAGATTTCTTAGTGCACTACTCAAGGAGCACCAACTTAGTCTCTGAGCAGCGATGCCTTTCCTGCTGAAACGGCTGCCACACCCACTGAAACGGTCTCAGAACTCGCAAACTCACTAATAAAACCGATAAGAAGACATCATCCGCCCTGTTGTGAACGCCCAGAGAAGAGCACTGTGCCAGGACCAGGGGAAGAAACCTTTCGCTCATTGATTAGCGGTGTCCGCGCGCCGCCTGTTGGCCTTTCAGTGAATCGCGGAAACTATAGCCAAGATCTATTTGCTAGTGGCGGGAGTGGTGCTCTGCTCCATCTCTGTTTGTTCTCTTGACAACAAATTCTTCATACATTTGAAACAGATGAAACGATCCCCTCTCAGTCATGCCTAGAGCACAGACACCACTTCAAGTTTCCTTGGAGAAGAGAGAATATCACCCCAATCCAGATGACTCAAGGCACCTGTTATCACCAATAACATCACAATAAGCATCACGGATGCTCCAGCAGATCTCAGCCTCTTCACCACGGAGAGCAGCTGTGCTGCTTGGAACAGCGCCCTCCTCAACAAACTACTCCAGCCTGAATGAGAGCCTGGAACAGCTGGAAGAAGTGGCTCTGGATTGTCCCCATTTGGGAATTGCTGTCCGGAAGTATTTCCAAGGAATCCATCTCTACCTGAAGGGAAAGGAATACAGCCCCTGTGCCTGGGAGGTTGTCAGAGTGCAAATTGAAAAGTGCCTTTCCCTCATGTAAGAATCCTCAAAATAATTCGACAGATACAATGAAAATTACACTTGTGACAACTTTTCATTCAATCAGACTGTTGTTTGCTTAAGCCTCCAAAGTGACCATCTGTTTGCTTACAAGCTGAAAAATGTCTGAAATGAAAATCACAATTTTACAAAAATATTTAGACAGAGAATCGCAATCTCTTTTCTTAAATAAATAATTTTATAACATAATTTAAAAGATTTTTTATGTGTTTTAAGGGTATTTGTTATTTTCAACATATGAAATTTATTTTTTTTTATGGAAAAGTTAAGAGAGTATGTTGTTAAAGGTATTTGTCAGTTAACCTAAAGCTTAGCTTCTTTAACGTGTAAACAGCAAAGTGTAAGGAATTTGATCTACTGGACACTTCTCTTTCCTTCTTCGAAGAACACAATGCAGGCCTTGATCAGGTGAATCTTCTAGCTTGCTCTCCTCCAAAGAGTGAGTTGAGAACATTGGTGCCATTGTTTTGAGATTTTTTTCCATCATCAACCTGTGACTCCAAATTTGCCTGTAGCACTTGAGTCTATTCTCCTTGAAGGCAAAGAGAAAAGTCTGCTGGATCACATGGGATGCTTCCAAGGACCAGGACTAGATGGGGTAATAGCACTTCTCACATTACACGGCCTGAACTTAATCTCATGGGAGTCTCATGGCAAGGAAGTTGGGAAAATTATTGGATGATTAAGAGAGGAGAAGACAAGTTCAGTGCACAAGACCATTTTTTCATTTTTGCACTATTTGTCCTAATGAAGCTCTGGGTGGGTGTGCAAGGGGAAATCCAATGTTCTTGTTGCACACACTCTGACAAACTCTTATATCACAGTTTCAGCTTGGGGAAGATGACAGAGCTGTCACTCAGAGTTCACAGCATCATAGACTATTTGAAAGAAGCATTTAGGTTGACTCCCAAAGGCATAGGCCAATGAGGAAAACATCTACAAGTGTAGACAAAGTGTTTCCTTATTACCTGAGGGAGACAAGGAAAGAGTGATCAGGCAGCTCCTTGCAAGTACTTGAGAATCACTGAACTAAAAGTGGACAGTGGGTCTTCCACTCTACACTTTTCAAATATTGAAAATGCAAACTTGAAGAAAATATTTCTGCAAATGATCTTTAAAAATTCTCTCACACAGTAGTTCATCATATCCTCCCTGGTAGAACCATGAAGAATATTTAAGCTATTGTGTTATCACATCATATCTATTAACAGATGTTGGTATTATTGTTTCTCCTAACATTACCATCCTTGTGAATTGATGTTACATGAATATTGATTGAACTCAAGAAATGTTACAGCCTAGAAGAAATGTCTAGGAAATGGGGTTGAGGAAGTTGATTTCTCTTTTCAGGTATTTTTACAGACTCCTGGAGGTATTCTTAGGATAAAATATGGCATGTTATATCTTAGTATTCAAGCTTCTTCAACAAAAGAGCATAGACGGGGTATTTGCAAAGATCAGAAATGTATTGCTGCAAGTTAGTTCTTGAGTCTGGATATCCGAGAACCGGATGTCAGTATGGTCCAGTTGTGGTGAGAGCCTGCTTCAGGTCTCACACTGCAGAGTTCTCCTTGTATGATCACAGGGCAGGAGAGGGAGTAGTTTATATCCACCTCTTTTATAAGGGCACTATTTTCTTTTGTGAGGTCTCCATCCCCACACTCTAAGAATATCCCCAAAGGTCTGTCACATGATATGATTAGTTTGGGGTTTAGGACTTCAAGATATGAATTTTGTGGGGTGCTAACCATTCAGAAAAGATCTTCACAACCAAGATAATCATGATGGTGTGATCACTCACCTAGAGCCAGACATCCTGGAATGTGAAGTCAAGTGGGCCTCAGAAAGCATCACTACAAACAAAGCTAGTGGAGGCGATGGAATTCCAGTTGAGCTATTTCAAGTGCTGAAAGATGATGCTGCGAAAGTGTTGTACTCAATATGTCAGCAAACTTGGAAAACTCAGCAGTTGCCACAGGACTGGAAAAGGTCAGTTTTCATTCCAATCCCAAAGAAAGGCAATGCCAAAGAATTCTCAAACTACTGCACAATTGCACTCATCTCACACGCTAGTAAAGTAATGCTCAAAATTCTCCAAGCCAGGCTTCAGCAATATGTGAACTGTGAACTTTCAGATATTCAAGCTGGTTTCAGAAAAGGCAGAGGAACCAGAGATCAAACTGCCAACATCCACTGCATCATTGAAAAAGCAAGAGAGTTCCAGAAAAACATCTATTTCTACTTTATTGACTATGCCAAAGCCTTTGTCTGTGTGGATCACAACGAACTGTGGAAAATTCTGAAAGAGATGGGAACACCTGACCTGCCTCTTGAGAAACCTATATGCAGGTCAGGAAGCAACAGTTAGAACTGGACATGGAACAACAGGCTGGTTCCAAATAGGAAAAGGAGTACGTCAAGGCTGTATATTGTCACCCTGCTTGTTTAACTTATATGCAGAGTATATCATGAGAAACACTGGGCTGGAGGAAGCACAAGCTGGAATCAAGATTGCAGGAGAAACATCAATAACCTCAGATATGCAGATGACACCACCCTTATGGCAGAGTGAAGAGGAACTAAAAAGCCTCTTGATGAAAGTGAAAGAGGAGAGTGAAAAAGTTGGCTTAAAGCTCAACATTCAGAAAATGAAGATCATGGCATCTGGTCGCAACACTTCAAGGGAAATAGATAGAGAAACAGTGGAAACAGTGTCAGACTTAATTTTTTCGGCTCCAAAATCACTGCAGATGGTGACTGCAGCCACAAAATTAAAAGATGCATACTCCTTAGCAGGAAAGTTATGACCAACCTAGATAGCATATTAAAAAGCAGAGACATTACTTTGCCAACAAAGGTCCGTCTAGTCAAGGCTATGGTTTTTCCAGTGATCATGTATAGATGTGAGAGTTGGACTGTGAAGAAAGCTGAGTGCCTAAAAATTGATGCTTTTGAACTGTGCTGTTGGCGAAGACTCTTGAGAGTGTCTTGGACTGCAAGAGATCCAACCAGTCCATCCTTAAGGAGATCAGTTCTGGGTGTTCATTGGAGGGACTGATGTTGAAGCTGAAACTCCAATACTTTGGTGACCTGATGCGGAGAGCTGACTTATTGGGAAAGACTCTGATGCTGGGAGGGATTAGGGGCAGGAGGAGAAGGAGAGACAGAGGATGAGATGGCTGGATGGCATCACCGACACGATGGACATGAGTCTGGGTGAAATCCGGGAGTTGGTGATGGACAGGGAGTCCTGGCATGCTGCAATTCATGGGGTCGCAAAGAGTCGAACACAACTGAGCAACTGAACTGAACTGAACTGTCTGAACCATTCAGAACATAAAGGGCTTTAAAGTCTACATGCTTGTAAGAATATAGTCACCCTGAGCCAGGAAAAAAAAAAAAAATGAGCAGGTTAGCAGACTAAAAAAAAGGAAATCAGGGATTCATATCCAAACTCTAGATTTTCAACCTGTCATAAGGCTTTAATTATTACGTGTCAAATACTGGAAAACATATTGAAATGGAATTCAACAGCCAATGCAGTGGAATAAAATGGAGCATGAAAATGATCATTCATCATTCTTTGTGAGGATTATCTGAAGTATCTGGATCACTGTATTACTAATTGCCATGTTGGTAAAGATACACCAAGAGTATTGTGGTAAACTGCCTTGTTGCTCTCAGCTATGAGCCTCAGGGAGAGTTTGAGTTCAGATACATGGCTCTGTATATCACACCGGGCATGTTCTTTCCTGTCATAACCTCAGTTGAATTCAGTCCTGCAGTCGTGTCCAAATCTTTGCGACCCCATGCACTTCAGCATGCCAGGCTTCCCTGCCCTTCACCAACTCCCAGAGCTTGTTCAAACTCATGTCCATTGAGTCAGTGATGCCATCCAATAATATCATCCTCTGTCATCCCCTTCTCCTCCTGCCTTCAATCATTCCCAGCATCAGGATCTTTTCTAATAAGTCGGTTCTTCACATCAGGTGGTAAAAGTATTGGAGTTTTAGCCTCAGCATCAGTCCTTTCAATGAATATTCAGGACTAATTTTCTTTAGGATGGACTGGTTGGATCTCCTTGCTGTCCAAGAGACTCTCAAGAGTCTTCTCCAACACCACAGTTCGAAAGCATCAGTTCTTTGGTGCTCAACTTCCTTTATAGTCCAACACTCACATCCATACATGACTACTGGAAAAAACATGGCTTTAACTAGACAGACCTTTGTCGGGAAAGTAATGTCTCTGCTTTTGAATATGCTGTCTAGGTTTGTCATAACTTTTCTTCCAAGGAACAAGTGTCTTTTAATTTCATGGCTGCAGTCACCATCTGCAGTGATTTTGGAGCCCAAGAAAATAAAGTCTGTCTCTCTTTCCATTCTTTCCCCTAGTGATGGGACCAGATGCCATGATCTTCATTTTCTGAATGTTTTAAGTGTTAAACCAGCTTTTTTACTCTCCTCTTTCACTTTCATCTTTAGAGAAAGTGTTCCTTTAGTTCCTCTTTGCTTTCTGCCGTAAGAGTGGTGTCATCTGCATGTCTGAGGTTATTGATATTTCTCCCAGCAATCTTGATTCCAGCTTGTGCTTCATCCAGCCTGGCATTTCACATGATGTACTCTGGATATAAGTTAAATAAGCAGACTAGCAGTATACAGTCTTGATGTACTCTTTTCCCAGTTTGGAACCAGTCTTTTGTTCCATGTCCGGTGCTAACTGTTCCTTCTTGACCTGCATACAGATTTCTCAGGAGGCAGGTAAGGTGGCCTGGTATTCCTTTCTCTTGAAGAGTTTTTCACAGTTTGTTGTGATCTACACAGTCAAAGGCTTTAGCCCAGTCAATGCAGTAGAAGTAGATGTTTTCTGGAATCATGACCTAGTTGAGGACAATTAGGGGTGAGGCATCCTCCTGAGTTTAACATAGTGCTGGGCAAAGGCTGAAAAGCATGTTGCACTTGCTACTTGAATCCCCAGACCACATGTGCCTTCAAGGAAGGAGACGCCTAGTGGTTTTAGCAACAAACTCAGTATGACTGGTACCAGCAGGAATAGAGTGGAAATACCAGATGCTGTCTATTATAATTCCAGGAAATAGGGCCCAGATGAAGCAAAATAGCTGGGTCATTTGTAAATGCCTTCCAGTAGTAGGAGGAAATCTGAGAAACTGCTTTAGCTACAATTACTTGTTGAGGACTTCCCTGATGGTGCAGTGAAGAAGAATCTTTCTTCAGGAGAGACAGATTCGATCCCTGGTCCAGGAAGTGTCCACCTGCCACGGAACAACTAAGACAGTGCTCCCCTGTTACTGAGACCCTGCTCTAGAGTCCACACGCTGCAACTCCTGAAGCCTGCACGCTACAGCCTGAGGAGGACTGCACAGCAAGTAAAGCGGGTACTGCGAGGAAGAGCGATCCCCACTTGCCACAGCTGACGAAAGTCCAGGCAAGCAGTGAAGACCCAGTGCATCCAGAAGTGAATAAATAAGTAAATAACCACGAAACAACCTGTTGAGCGATTACACTGGGCCTGGTACAGAGGATACCACAGAGAAGAAGACAGAGTTCAGTCACTACAGAGCTGATTTGCCAAAGATGGTCACATATCTCTTATTTGAAGTTTGGAACATAAGGGGACAAGACAACATAAAATCCACTGTAAAATCAGAAGAATTCAGGAGCAGAGCCAAAAGTTAAATCTTCCCATGAAATAATCAATTTTTTCTGCATTCTGAATTAATTACAAAGATGGTTTCCTTTTATTTAAAAGAATAGATTTGGATTGTAACTTGAAAGTCATTTGGAAAATATGAAATTTAATGCAAATGTACAGAGACAGAGATTCACATGGATGGTGATTCCTAAATCATGCTTTCTCACTGGGGATGATATGCTTCCACACATGCAGACATTAGTTTTCTGAAACATGAACAAAGCTTGTCATTACAATGATTTATTATTACACTTCAAAACCCAATCTGATACAACAAAATCGGACTCCTTAGTATTTATTTCTCTCTTTGGCATTTCTTGTGTAGCATACATAAGAGGAGCATTGAGATTGAGTTTATGGAATATAAACAAATTGTATACAAGGTCAGTGGTGCAACCTAAGGCGACTTGATGGTTCACTAGAGGACTTTCTCTCCATCCTTTGCTTGATCTCAAAGTCATCTTGTGAGAGGTGGCCTTTCCATACTTATGAGCAACCATTGGATGTCTTGGGCATGTTGCTTATGTTTGAACCTCAGTGTGATTTGGGCTCCAGAAATTAAAAAATGGAAAATTTTATATTTGTAAATAAAATACAAAAATATATATTTTTATGTAATTCTACTATAGCTGTTAATATATCCAAGTGTTGAACAGAAAAAAAAAAGTTGATAATATCCAGATAAATATCTATCATGAAGTAAAACGAAAAATTACGTTCTGATATGAAAAAAAATTCAATGTTAAGTACCTAAAATAAATATTAAAGAACTATTTTAAGTTATTCAATGATTTGAGCAGCTGTGAATGACTTTTAAGAGTGTCTATACCTTGGTATTATTATAAAGTATTTATGTAAGTTCTATTTGCACATGTAATTTGATACATTCCTACTCATATAAGTAAACACATGACATTAAAACTCACTCGGAATATTTTTTATAAAGTTGAAGTATAATTCAGTAGCTTTCTTAGTGTTGTTCTGGTAGATACACTTTTTGGTTCCTTTGTGTGCTGGGTCAGTCTATAGTACTTTGTTTTTGGTGGACTGTTCTGATTTTGCTTATGGATGTATACATATGCGTGTATATTCGGTCACACTTTTTATTGGTAGAGGCCTCTGCATCTACGCTAGGCTTTTTGCAGTTCTGCAGAGTTATCCTTTTGTTTTCTTCTCCTGTTTTCTTTATTTTTCTGTTTTTTTCTCTTTTCTCTTTTTTATAATTTTAACTTTTAATTTTTTAAACGTATTATATTATTTCTACACTCATTCCTTTGTGTGCCTTTCCTTCTGCTCTTTTCCCCTTGCAGTTAATTTTTAATGTATATAAATCTTCTTCACCTACCTCTATTTAACTTTGCATATCTATTCTTTCTTTCACTTCTTTCTTTCCTTTTCTCTCAACATATTTCTTAGTTTTGTTTTCATTGCTTTATTCCCTACTTGGCACCTTGCTTTAGCTTTGTTTTTCAGTCTGTGCTTTAGTTAGTTTTGGATTAACTGGTAAATATAATTTTTGATTTCCTTTGTTCACCGGGCCAGTCTATTGTACTTTAGTTTTGTTGGACTGTTTTGACATTGCTCATGGGTGTATCTGTATATGTGCATATTCCATTATTTTAATTATTATTTACCTGATTTTGTAACTCCCAATGTCTGGGATTCATCTTTGGTTTCTCATTTTTGGATATTTGTTTTAATCTCACTTAATGCCATAACAAACCACTTGTGGAATCTTTGTTCCTGACCAGAAGTCAAGCCCTGAGCCTTTGGAGTGGGAGCACTGACTCCAAGACCCTAGACTACCAGAGAACTAACCGTAGGGGCTATCAAATAGTGAGAACTCACACAAAGGAAAGCACTGGAATACAAGACCCAGCATCACCCAACCACCAGCAGCAACCTGTGCAGGACACCTCATCTAAACAACAAACAAAACAAAAATACAAACCCAACCATCAGCAGACAGGACGACCACCTCACTCAGCCTTGCCCATTAGAGGAAGAACAAAGAAACAAAAACTCAGCACAAATTTCACCCTATAAGAAACTTACACAAACCACTGGACCAAATTTAGGAGGGCAGAAACCAAAAGGAAGAACAAATTCAACCTTGAAACCTGGGAAAACGAGACCTCAGACAAAATAAATTAAAAAAAAATAGTAATGAAGATGCAGAAAAATACTACACAAAAGAAAGAACAAACTAGAAACACAGAAGTCCAAATAAATGAAGAGGAAATAGGCAAACAACCTGAAAAACAATTCAGAATAATGATAGTAAAGACCATCAAAAGTCTTGAAAGGGAAATGGGGAGAAAACAAGAATCCATTAACAAAGACCTAGAAGAATTAAAGAATAAGCATACAGACACAAACAACATAATTACTGAAATTAAAAATACTCTTAGAAGGAATCAATGGCAGAATATCTGAAGCAGAAGAACAAATCAGTGAGCTGGAAGGTAAAATGGTGGAAATAACTTCTGAAGAGCAGAATAAAGTAAAAAGAATTAAAAGAACTAAGGAGAGTCTCAGAGACCTCTGGGACCATACTAAATGCACCAACAATTGAGTTATAGGGGTCCCAGAAGAAGAACGGGGAAGGCAATGGCAACCCACTTCAGGATTTTTGCCTGGAAAATCCCATGGGCAGAGGAGCCTGGTAGGCTGCAGTCCATGGTGTTGCAAAGAGTTGGACATGACTGAGCGATTCACTTTTACTTTTCACTTTAATGCATTGGAGAAGGAAATGGCAGCCCTCTCCAGTGTTCTTGCTTGGAGAATCCCAGGGACGGGGGAGCCTGGTGGGCTGCCATCTATGGGGTTGCAAAGAGTTGGACACGACTGAAGCAACTTAGCAGCAGCAGCTGCAGCAGCAGAAGAAGAAGAGAGAGAGAAAGAAAGGGTATGAGAAAAATTTTGAAGAGATTATAGTTGAAAATTTCCCCAACATGGAAAAGGAACTAGTCAATCAAGTCCAAGACGCACGAAGAGTCCCATACAGGATAAATCCAAGGAGAAACACACCAAGACACATACTAATGTAACTGCTGCTGCTAAGTCACTTCAGTCGTGTCCGACTCTGTGTGACCCCATAGACAGCAGCCCACCAGGCTCCCCCGTCCCTGGGATGCTCCAGGCAAGAACACTGGGGTGGGTTGCCATTTCCTTCTCCAATGCATGAAAGTGAAAAGTGAAAGTGAAGTTGCTCAGTCGTGTCCAACCCTCAGCGACCCCATGGACTGCAGCCTTCCAGGCTCCTCCGTCCATAGGATTTTCCAGGCAAGAGTACTGGAGTGGGATGCCATTGCCTTCTCTGACTAACCTAACAAAGACTAAACACAAAGAAAGAATATTAAAAGCAGCAAGGGAGAAAGAAAAAGTAACACACAAGGCAAACCCCATTGCTTAACAGCTGATCTTTCAACAGAAACTCTGCAGGCCAGAAGGGAATGGCAGGATATATTTAAAGGACTGAAAGGGAAAATTTTACAACCAAGACTACTGCCCCTGGCAAGGATCTCATTCAAAATTGATGGAGAAATAAAAAGCTTTTCAGACAAGCAAAAGTTAAGAGAATTCAGTACCACCAAACCAGTTTTACAGCAAATGTTAAACGGATTTATATAGTCAAGAAATACAACAGAGGAAAGAGGATCTACAAAATCAACCCCCAACAATTAAGAAAATGGCAATAGGAACATATATATCAATAATTACTTTAAACGTAAATGGATTAAATGCTCCAACCAAAAGACACAGCCTGGCTGAATGGATACAAAAACAATACCCATATATATGCTGTCTACAAGAGACCCACTTCAGACCTCAAGACACACATAGACTGAAAGTGAGAGGATGCAAAAATACATCCCATGCACATGGGAAGCAAAAGAAAGCTGGAGTAGCAATCCTCGTATCAGACAAAACTGACCTTAAAGAAGATTACAAGAGATAAGGAAGGACACTACATAACGATCAACAGATCAATCCAAGAGGAAGACATAACAATTGTAAATATCTATGCACCCAACATAGGGGCACCTCAATACATAAGACAAACACTAACAGACATAAAAGAGAAATCGATAGTAACACAATAACAGTAGGAGACTTTAACACCCCACTCACACCAATGGAGAGATCATCAAAACAGAAAATTACTAAGAAAACACAAGTCTTAAAGTGATACATTAGATGAGATGGATCTCATTGATATCTTCAGGACATTCCACCCAAATTAAGAAGAATACACCTTCTTCTCAAGTGCACATGGAACATTCTCCAGGATAGACCACATCTTGGGTCACAAATCAACCCTCGGTAAATTCAAGAAAATTGAAATCGTATCAGGCTTCTTCTCTGACCGCAACACTATGAGACTAGATATTAATTCCAAGAAAAAAATTGTAAGAAACACAAACACATGAAAATTATATAACACATTTCTAAATAATCAACAGATTACTGAAGAAATCAAAAGGGAAATAAAAAATTTCTAGAAGCAAATAACAATGAAAACACAACAACTCAAAACCTATGGGATGCAGCAAAAGCAGTCCAAAGACGGAAGTTTATAACAATATGATCCTACATCAAGAAACAAGAAAATCATCTAATAGACAACCTAACTTTACACCTACAAGAGCTGGAATAAGAAGTACAAAAATCCCCCAAAACTAGTAGAAGGAAAGAAATCATAAAGATCTGAGCAGAAATCAATGAAAAAGAAATGAAAGAAACAATAGTAAAAATTAATACTAACTAAAAGCTGGTTCTTCGAGAAAATAAACAAAATTGCAGTCTTTAGCTGGACTCAGTATATTGAAAAGCAGAGATATTACTTTGCCAACAAAGGTCCATCTAGTCAAGGCTCTGGTTTTTCCAGTGGTCATGTATGCATGTGAGAGTTGGACTGTGAAGAAAGCTGAGCGCTGAAGAATTGACGCTTTTGAACTATGGTATTGGAGAGTCCTTTGGACTGTAAGGAGATCCAACCAGTCCACTCTAAAGGAGATCAGTCCTGGGTGTTCATTGGAAGGACTAATGATGAAGCTGGAACTCCAATACTTTGGCCACCTCATGGGAAGAGTTGACTCATTGGAAAAGACCCTGATGCTGGGAGGGATTGGAGGAGAAGGGGACGACAGAGGATGAGATGGCTGGATGGCATCACCCACTCGATGGACATGAGTTTGAGTGAACTCCAGGAGTTGGTGATGGACAGGGAGGCCTGGCGTGCCGTGATCATGGGGTCACAGAGAGTCGGACACGACTGAGTGACTGAACTGAACTGAACTGAAATGAGCTGGACTCATCAAGGAAAAAAGAGAGAAGAATCAATTCAACAAAATTAGAAATGAAAAGGAGAGGTTACAACAGACAATGAAGAAATACAAAGGATTTTAAGATACTATTATGAACAACTATATGGCAATAAAATGGATAACCTGGAAGACATGGACAGGTTCTTAGAAAAGTTCAATCTTTGAAGACTGGACCAGGAAGAAATAGAAATAATGAACAACCCAATTACAAGCACTGATACTGAAGGTCTGATAAAAAAAATCTCCCCCCCCACCAAAAAAAAACCCAGGACCAGATGGTTTCACAGAATTCTATCAAACATTTAGAGAAGAGCTAATGCCTATCCTTCTAAAACTCTTTCAAAAAATTGCAGGGGAAGGAACACTTTCAAACTCATTCTACGAGGCCACCATCACCCTGATACCAAAACCAGACAAAGACAACACAAAATAAGAAAACTACAGGTCAATATCACTGATGAACATAGATGCAAAAATCCTCCAAAAATTTTAGCAAACAGAATTCAGCAACACATCAAAAAGCTCATACACCATGATCAAGTTGGGTTTATTCCAGGAATGCAAGGATTCTTCTATATATGCAAATCAATCAATGTGATATACCATATTAACAAACTGAAAGATAAAAACCACATAATCATCTCAATAGACACAGAAAAAGACTTTGACAAAATTCAGCACCCATTTATGATTAAATCTCTTCAAAAAATGGGCATAGAAGGAACCTACCTCAACATAGTGAAGGCCATGTATGATAAGCCTACAGCAAACATTATTCTCAATGGTGAAAAGCTAAAAGCATGCCTGCTAAGATCAGGAACAAGACAAGGGTGTCCACTTTCACCACCATTATTCAACATAGTTCTGGAAGTCCTAGCCTCAGCAATCAGAGAAGAAAAGGAAATAAAAAGAATCTATATTGGAAAAGATAAAGTAAAGCTCTCACTATTTGCAGATGACATGATACTGTACATAGAAAACCCTAAAGATAGTATTAGAAAATTACTAGAGCTAATCAGTGAATTTAGTAAGGTTTCAGGATACAAAATCAATACACAGAAATCACTTGCATTTCTATATACTAACAAGGAAAAATCAGGAAGAGAAATTAAGGAATCAATCTCATTCACCATTGCAACCAAAAGAATTAAATATCTAGGAATAAACTTACCTAAGGAGACAAAAGAACTTTACACAGAAAATTATGAGACATGTGAAAGAAATCAAAGATGACATAAACAGATGGAGAGATTTTCCATGTTCCTGGGTAGAAAGAATCAATATTTTCAAAATGACTATATTAGCAAATGCAGTCTACAAATTCAATGTGATCCCTATCAAATTACCAATGGCATTTTTCACAGAACTAGAACAAAAAATTTCACAGTTTTTGTGGAAACGCAAAAGACCCCAAATAGCCAACGCAGTCTTGAGAAAGAAGAATGCAGTTACAGTGCTTCTAATTGGGTTGTTCATAATTTCTATTTCTTCCTGACTTCAGATTATACTGTGATGCTACAGTCATCAAAACAGCATGTTACTGCACAAAAACAGAAATATAGACCCATGGAACAAGATAGAAAGCCCAGAAATAAACCCATGCACCTATGGGTACCTTATTTTTACAAAGGAGGCAAGAATATACAATGGGGCAAAGACAGCCTCTTCAATGAATGGTGCTAGGATAACTGGACAGCTACATATAAAAGAATGAAATTAGAACACTTCCCAAACACATACACAAAGACAAACTGAAAATGGATTAAAGACCTAAATATAAGACCAGAAACTATAAAACTCTTAGAGGAAAACACTCGATGTTCTTAGAGGCAGAACACTCGATGACATAAATCAAAGCAAGATCCTCTATGACCCACTTCCAAAAGTAATGGAAATAAAACCAAAAGTAAACAAGTGGGACCTGATTAAACTTAAAAGCTTTTGCACAGCAAAGGAAATTATAAGCAAGGTGAAACGACAACCCTCAGAATGGGAGAAAATAATAGCAAATTAAAGAACTGACAAAGGGTTAATTTCCAAAATATACAAGCAGCTCATACAACTCAATGCCAGTAAAACAAACAACCCAATCAAAGAGTGGGTAAAAGACCTAAACAGTCATTTCTCCAGAGAAGACATACAGGTGGCTAAGAAACACATGAAAAGATGCTCAATATCACTCATTATTAGAGAAATGCAAATTAAAACCACAATGAGATATCACCTCACACAGGTCTGAATGGCCATCATCCAAAAGTCTACAAATAATAAATGCTGGAGAGGATGTGTATAAAAGGGAAAGCTCTTGCACTGTTGGTGGGAATGTAAATTGATACAGCCACTAGGGAAGATGGTATGGAGATTCCTTAAAAATTAGGAATAAAACTACCATATGACCCAGCAATCCCCTTCCTAGACATACACCCTGAGGAAACCAGGGTTGAAAAAGACACATGTATCCCAGTGTTCGTTGTGGCACTATTTACAATAGCTAGAACATGGAAGCAGAAGAAGGTAATGGCAACCCACTCCAGTACTCTTGCCTGGAGAATCCCTTGGATGGAGGAGCCTGGTGGACTGCAGTCCATGGGGTTGCTGGGAGTCAGACACGACTGAGCGACTTCACTTTCACTTTTCACTTTCATGCATTGGAGAAGGAAATGGCAACCCACTCCAGTGTTCTTGCCTGGAGCATCCCAGGGACGGGGGAGCCTGGTGGGCTGCTGTCTCTGGGGTCGCACAGAGTCGGACACAACTGAAGTGACTTAGCAGAACATGGAAGCAACCTAGATGTCCATTGACAGATGAATGGATAAAGAAGTTGTGGTACATATACACAATGGAATATTACTCAACCATAAAAGGAATGCATTTGAGTCAGTTCTGATGAGGTGGATGAAATCTAGAACCTGTTATACAGACTGAAGTGAGTCAGAAAGAGAAAGATAAATATCATATTTGAACACACATATATGGAATACAGAAAAATGGTACTGAAGAATTTATTTGCAGGGCAGCAATTAAGAAACAGACATAGAGAATAGACTTATGGACATGTGGAGAGGGGAGGAGAGGGTGAGATGTATGGAGAGAGTAACATGGAAACTTACATTACCATATGTAAAATAGATAGCCAACGGGAATTTGCTGAATGGCTCAGGAAACTCTAACAGGGGCTCTGTATCAACCTAGAGGGGTGGGATGGGGAAGGAGATGGGAAGGAGTTTCAAAGGGAGGTGATATAGGTATACCTGTGACTAATTAATGTTGAGGTTTGATAGAAAACAACAAAATTCTATAAAGCAATTATCCTTCAATAAAAAAATAAATTTAAAAAATCAGTAGCTTTCACATTTAAATTATAGCTTAAAATTTTATGTAATTCTTAAATCTACATTGAATGCAAAAAGTAAGATTTATACTTTCTTTTTCTATGTACAGAGAAAAGATATCCATAGAGTACATAAAAACATACACAGTTTATCTCTGCTATCAAAATTTCACAGTGGGGGCACCTAAAAAATATTTTAAAAGGCTCTGTGGTCAAAAGAAAGAAGGGAAACATGAAAAAAAAAAGATTGAGAAATACTGCCTTAACCCATTTGGAGAGTGCAAAATGAAAAGCAAAAACAAAAGTAGAAAGCAAGAGGGAACTTTCAGAAAATGGAAACCATGAGCTCCTACTTAAGACACAGGCCTGAAGGAAGGTCTTCAGAGAATCTAGAGAGCAGGTTCACAGAGTCACCCACCTCACCAGGCCAAAGCATCTGCAAGGTCCCCGATGGCCCCAGCCTGGTCCTTCCTGCTATCCCTGTTGCTGCTCAGCTGCAACGCCATCTGCTCTCTGGGTTGCCACCTGCCTCACACCCACAGCCTGGCCAACAGGAGGGTCCTGATGCTCCTGCAACAACTGAGAAGGGTCTCCCCTTCCTCCTGCCTGCAGGACAGAAATGACTTCGAATTCCTCCAGGAGGCTCTGGGTGGCAGCCAGTTGCAGAAGGCTCAAGCCATCTCTGTGCTCCACGAGGTGACCCAGCACACCTTCCAGCTCTTCAGCACAGAGGGCTCGCCCGCCACGTGGGACAAGAGCCTCCTGGACAAGCTACGCGCTGCGCTGGATCAGCAGCTCACTGACCTGCAAGCCTGTCTGACGCAGGAGGAGGGGCTGCGAGGGGCTCCCCTGCTCAAGGAGGACTCCAGCCTGGCTGTGAGGAAATACTTCCACAGACTCACTCTCTATCTGCAAGAGAAGAGACACAGCCCTTGTGCCTGGGAGGTTGTCAGAGCAGAAGTCATGAGAGCCTTCTCTTCCTCAACAAACTTGCAGGAGAGTTTCAGGAGAAAGGACTGACACACACCTGGTCCAACACGGAAATGATTCTCACGGACCAACAGACCACACGTCCTCCTGTGCTGCCATGTCAAGGACTCTCATTTCTGCTGTCATTGCGCCCTGAAATAAATCAATATGGCAAATGATTTCTGGAATATTAAGCAACATCATGTTCTACTCTATAGGCACTGGTTCCTCACAGATGCCAAAGTTGATCTATCTACGTATTTAACTACCTGGACATTTATATATCTATTTTAATATTTATTTAACTATTTATAAATATTTAAATTATTTTGTTGATAAAATATTATGTATGTATACTTATGGGAAAATGTATATTTTGTATTTAGTCAGTTTATGATTTTTCTTCCTTTATTAAATTCTTACTGTAAAAGACTTACTTTGTTTTTTTGTTAAAACAGAAACATCAATCCTGAATGGCAACTTAATTTAAAAATGCATTTTACGATTCCTTGAGCCCTCTTTAGGATTCGCACGTTAGAAGTAAAAATACTCTAGCTCTAGCTATGTTCTTTGTTGCTCTGAGGACCTTAAAGTGAACATAACCACTCAAGTGCTTTTTGTAACTCTGATTTTTTTCAAAAAAAGTAACCTAAAAACAACGATCAAAAAAAAAAAAAAATCCATCCTTCAGGATTTGATGAATCCTTGGGAAGGATTTTCTGCCTCTCGTTGGTTGTGGAATTTTCTTCCCTGGAAAAAATTGTAGGTATGCTTGAAGACGTGCTATTCAGTTGGCAAGAGGTCCGGTGCATATATTATCGTTACACTCAAATACCACAGTCATTCACTTCCTCCCAGTGTAGAAATCCCCAGCGTGCTCTCCTCATTCACTCTGCATGAAGGTGTCCTCTCCATTCATACAGCTGTGTCCTTCTCCATTATGGTTTCTGGTTGTCAATTTCCCCTTACGACTGCAAACCACCAACTAAAAGCGGAACCTGAGTGAAAGTTCTAGATCTGTCAGACACTCTCCTATGACTTCACCTGCTCTGCCTGCCAAGCACTGCAGGTCCAGACTGTCCAGCCTCCCAGAGAAACACAGTAAATAGAGGGAACCCGCCCCACAGTGAACAGCGGTGGAGATACCAGGGGCTCCTCTGAGCATCTACCTAGGCTATTCCATGTGCTGGTTGCACTAGGAGGAACTCACCTGGTTCAGGAATCTCATTTGAGAAAAGCCCAAAGCACCGGACACTTGGAGTTGAAAGGCAGCAGCAGCTTGAGAACTTGGAAGGAGAACAGAGATGTTTAAAGTGTTCACTGGAGCAGCAGCGGGTCCTCAGGACACAGAACAACACAGATGAACTACACTGAGGCAAGTGCTTCTCCACAACATTCCTTTTCAGAGACTGAGAAGACTGAAGCGAATGCTGAGAGCACAGAGACAGAGCACGAGTGCCTGGCCACCAGCTGTGTCCCCAGCACGGGTGACGTTCACAGCACAGCAGCCTGCAGAGTCCTGGAAGGCACGAGGGCCACTCCCGTCACAGCTGCAGACTTCTTTCTTCCTTAGGACCCAGCAAGTTATCACAGAGCAGAGCAAGAGGTGCTTGGGGATAATGCAATCCAAAGAAGTTCTTAAATTCCATCATGGTGTCTTTGCATCTCTGAGAGACAAAAAAGATCAAACAAGATTGAATAGAAGGGGCACAGGCAGGGATTTTAATACATTTAGCAACAGTGGGACAGAGCTTTCCTTGTAGGACATATGTTAGTAACATGCACACTGGAAGAATACAATTTCTCAAAGTAACAAAGATCTTTGTGGAAATTCATGTATTTAATGTAGGCAATCTTCAGGACATTGACGGATCAATCATCTTTCTCTTCTTTCCAGCTGGGACATACAGCACTGTGTGCTATATGTAAAGTCAGAGAGACTTTTGAAATAAATAGAGTTCCAGAAAAACATCTATTTCTGCTTTATTAACTATGCCAAAGCCTTGGACTGTGTGGATCACAATAAACTGGAAAATTCTGAAAGAGATGGGAATACCAGACCACCTGATCTGCCTCTTGACAAATTTGTATGGAGGTCAGGAAGCAACAGTTAGAACTGGACATGGAACAACAGACTGGTTCCAAAAAAGAAAAGGAGTTCATCAAGGCTGTATATTGTCCCCCTGTTTATTTAACTTATATGCAGAGTACATCATGAGAAACACTGGACTGGAAGAAACACAAACTGGAATCAAGATTGCTGGGAGAAATATGAATAACCTCAGATATGCAGATGACACCACCCTTATGGCAGAAAGTGAAGAGGAACTCAAAAGCCTCTTGATGAAAGTGAAAGAGGAGAGTGAAAAAGTTGGCTTAAAGCTCAACATTCAGAAAACGAAGATCATGGCATCCGGTCCCACCACTGCATGGGAAATAGATGGGGAAACAGTGGAAACAGTGTCAGACTTTATTTTTCTGGGCTCCAAAATCACTACAGATGGTGACTGCAGCCATGAAATTAAAAGACGCTTACTCCTTGGAACGAAAGTTACGACCAACCTAGATAGCATATTCAAAAGCAGAGACATTACTTTGCCAACAAAGGTCCATCTAGTCAAGGCTATGGTTTTTCCTGTGGTCATGTATGGATGTGAGAGTTGGACTGTGAAGAAGGCTGAGCGCCGAAGAATTGATGCTTTTGAACTGTGGTCTTGGAGAAGACTCCTGAGAGTCCCTTGGACTGCAAGGAGATCCAACCAGTCCATTCTAAAGGAGATCAGCCCTGAGATTTCTTTGGAAGGAATGATGCTAAAGCTGAAACTCCAGTACTTTGGCCGCCTCATTCAAAGAGTTGACTCATTGGAAAAGACTCTGATGCTGGGAGGGATTGGGGGCAGGAGGAGAAGGGGACGACAGAGGATGAGATGGCTGGATGGCATCGCTGACTCCATGGACGTGAGTCTGAGTGAACTCTGGGAGTTGGTGATGGACAGGGAGGCCTGGTGTGCTGCGATTCATGGGGTCGCAAAGAGACATGAATGAGCAACTGATCTGATCTGATTCATTTTTCACTGTGCTGTGTCTTCATTGCTGCCTGGACTTTCTTCTAGTTGTGGCAAAGGTGGGTCCTCTCTAGTTGTGGTGCACAGGCTTCTCACTGTGGTAGCTCCTCTTGTTGGGGAGCACAGGCTCCGGTGCACTTGGCTTCAGTAATGGGGGTCCCGGGGTCTAGAGCACAGGGCAATAGTTGCGGCACACGGCTCAGCTGTTCTGCAGCGTGCGCATCCTCTAGGACCGCATGTGGTCCTATTGGCAGGTGGGCTCCTCACCACTGAGCCACCGTGGAAGCCCCTCAGGAAACATGTAAAGTACATTGAGAGGTTTGGAAACCTTCCTGAGGATTAGGGTCCTAAACAAGTAAAAAACATTTTGATATTACTGCTAAAAATATAATTTAATTAACAAATTATTTTCTAAATAACCTTTTCGTGTCAATTCTATAGTATTACTTAATGATGTTAAATAGGTTGAGCTAGAAATTTTTTAAAAAGATAATTATACAAGGCTTTGAGGCTTACTTCACAATTCAAGCCAGTTTCTCCCTGCTAAGGAGAAAAATGTTCACTGCTTCTGTCTAGGAAGCACACATTCGCTTCCATCTTGGTCACACACAGGCCTCCTCAACACCCACATCTTGACCAGAAGTTGGGAAATAGAGTAGCGGTTCTTCACTGGACTCCATCAGTAGACACCAGGATGACCCGGCTAGACTGGAGGTGAGAAACACAGGTGTCTTCCTTGAGAATGAGAACAGCAGGTTACCTGAGGAGGTGTCCTGGAAGGGGACCTTGTCAACCAAAAAAAAAAAAAAACCCCAAAACATGACTCCCGAGAGTTCTTTTTATTGGGAGGACTTGCTGAGGACTACAGGCCAGAGGACAGCCTCCCCCAGCTCTGAGGAACTGCTCCACGGATGTAGAGGAGGTCAGTATGCATGCGACTGTGGTGAAGGGGTGACGGGCCGATAATCTCACACCTTGGGAGAAAGTGGCTGAGAATCAGGAGGAACAGATGTCTCTCTGAAAGATTTTAAAGCTTTTCTACCCATGAGAATTTGTAAAAATTGGGTTCATCAATTTTCTCCAGAAATTATTTAACTATCAGAAGGCCTGTTGTGTCAGTTTTCCCAGAGCACAGAGTGCCTCGTTCCTGATCTCAACCCTGAACTCCTATCAGTGCGTGTTGGAGGTCAGGGACTGCAGTGGGTAGAGACTTCATTCTGCAGAACCTGATGCGGAAAGATGTTTTCATTGTCATCCTGAAGGAGAAACGTCAGAACTCATGTGGTGAGAAACTGTTACCTGCTTTTTCTTTGTTCGCATTGGAGAAGGAAATGGCAACCCACTCCAGTGTTCTTGCCTGGAGAATCCCAGGGTCAGGGGAGCCTGGTGAGCTGCCGTCTATGAGGTCACACAGGGTCGGACACGACTGAAGCAACTTAGCAGCAGCAGCAGCAGCAAGCTCACAAGAAAGTTCAAGAGGTTTAAATACATAGAAAGTAGGGCTTACCTCTCATAGGGTTAATAAAATCATTTTACTATATTTCATAGAAAAAAACCACTCATAAAAGCTTAGACTTCCGGGAGGCTTGTGTGATCAGACTTCCCAACCAGGGATTGAAATCAGGTCACAGCAGTGAAAGTGCTGGATCCTAACCACTAGATAATGAGCAAACTCCTGCTTTTCTTTTAGCTGGCAGAACAATCTACTCCCTTCCAACTACTTAATAGTGATTTTGACTATTTATAATTAGATTGCAATTTTGCGGACTGCAGACCACACACTGTGGCCCTACAAAACAATAGGTCATGACCCTTTGGCATCTGAAATGGATTGAGGGGTCTTTGTCAACTCATTCTCCTCCTATCAATTATTTCATTGGTTCTTTAATGTCATGTTCATTTGAACCCTTCCTTTTTTTTTTTTAATTGGATCATTCAGACAAATCAAAGCCCCCAAGGTTTGCTCTTGAATCTTTGCTATGATTGGAATAGTTCATTTGTCTAGATTTATATTTTTCTCCAGTGGGAGAAAAATATAAGTGGGACCCTAAGAGTTAATGAGAGGATTCAGTTAAAATTATAAAGAGCTTGAAAACGACTAGTCCATTTAGTTCAGTTCAGTTCAGTTGCTCAGTCGTTTCCAACTCTTTGCGACCCCATGAATTGCAGCAGGTCAGGCCTCCCTGTCCATCACCAACTCCCGGAGTTCACCCAAACCCACATCCATCTAGGTGATGCCATCCAGCCATCTCATCCTCTATCGTCCCCTTCTCCTTCTGCCCCCAATCCCTCCCAGCATCAGAGCCCTTTCCAATGAGTCAGCTCTTCACATGAGGTGGCCAAAGTACTGGAGTTTCAGCTTCATCATCAGTCCTTCCAAAGAACACACAGGACTGATCTCCTTTAGAATGGACTGGTTGGATCTCCTTGCAGTCCAAGGGACTCTCGGGAGTCTTCTCCAACACCACAGTTCAAAAGCATCAATTCTTCGGCACTCAGCTTTCTTCACAGTCCAACTCTCACATCCATACATGACCACAGGAAAAACCATAGCCTTGACTAGATGGACCTTTGTTGACAAAGTAATGTCTCTGCTTTTGAATATGCTATCTAGGTTGGTCATAACTTTCCTTCCAAGGAGTAAGCGTCTTTTAATTTCATGGCTGCAATCATCATCTGCAGTGATTTTGGAGCCCAGAAAAATAAAGTCTGACACTGTTTCCACTGTTTCCCCATCTATTTCCCATGAAGTGATGGGACCAGATGCCATGATCTTTGTTTTCTGAATGTTGAGCTTTAAGCCACCTTTTTCACTCTCCTCTTTCACTTTCATCAAGAGGCTTTTTAGTTCCTCTTCACTTTCTGTCTTAAGGGTGGTGTCATCTGCATATCTGAGGTTATTGATATTTCTCCTGGCAATCTTGATTTCAGCTTGTGCTTCTTCCACCCCAGAGTTTCTCATGATGTACTCTGCATATAAGTTAAATAAGCAGGGTGACAATATACAACCTTGACAGACTCCTTTTCTTATTTGGAACCAGTCTGTTGTTCCATGTCCAGTTCTAACTGTTGCTTCCTGACCTGCATATAGGTTTCTCAAGAAGCAGGTCAGGTGGTCTGGTATTCCCATCTCTTTCAGAATTTTCCACAGTTTATTGTGATCCACACAGTCCAAGGCTTTGGCATAGTCAATAAAGCAGAAATAGATGTTTTTTGGAACTCTCTTGCTTTTTCAACTATCCAGCAGATTTTGGCAATTTGATCTCCGGTTCCTCTGCCTTTTCTAAAACCAGCTTGACACTCCATTAGTAGCAGGAAATAAAATTCAGCTATTATTTTTAATATCATAATTACTATATCCAGATTAAGTTCAGGATGTTTTGCAATCATTTAATTGTATTTCATTCTAGTTTTTTTCAAAGCATCTTCTCATTGCCTGAATGGATTTATTTACCTAGACAGATGCTAAGCAAGGCTGGTCTCCAAGACACTGCCAGCGAAGGTTAGTATTCTAGCAATTGGCATTCTAGTTCTCTATCTCATATTAGGTGATGTGTTTGACTTCTTCCTTCTCTCCTGAAACTAATCCTACATGCATTAATTGACAGAAAAATGAGGTAGCTGATCTTGAAAAGCAAAGGACAGTCACTTGACCCTGGACTTGACTTAGTGAGCTTCTGTCAGAAGCAGCCATGGCCCAGCCTTTCTGTTGTTCATACTGGCCTCATGCTTCCCCTCTGCCACAGCCTCATCCCCAGCTGTGCTGCAATGAAGTTTACTAACTCAGAAGATACCATTGTGTCGGGGAAAACAACTTTCCTTCGTTCATATTCAGACATTCAGACTTAGATTAGTTTTCTTTTTGCCCACAAAACAACTGTGGAGTTTTACTTTCTAGGAAAGTGGCAAAGGGAATCAACAACAACAAAAAACTAAAGTCTTACATATGATAGAGATACAGCCCCTCTACCTTTCTTCACTTTGCTTTATTGTTCTTACTTCAAGGTGAATTAGAACTAGAGGAGGAGCAGCAAGACCAATCCTGGTCAACAAGTCACTAAAAGAATGTAGAACTAAGTGAAAAATTATACTCAAGTAAAGGAAAGAAGGCTATTTCTCCCTGAATGAGTAGCATGGTTCTCACTATCCTTTGTTCTCAGAGGGAGAAAGAGATAGAGGAACAGACATACCCAGTGGAATCAACGGCCTGAATGAATGACTGAAACTCACTAGATTCTGTGACATAAGCTTCCAGTGAGAGACATCATCACTGAATCTCCTTCCTCCAGCTCAGAAACTCTGAGCAGAAAAGTGTTGAACAGTTTAAGTAAAACCGTTGAATAATAAAAACGTTCTCATTTGAGTGACAAATATCGTTGGATGGGTACATTTGAAGTTATTTGGAAATATGTAAATTTAATACTTTAAACTGATGACATTTTATTTAATCATATTGTGAATACACAAATGAAAATCAAAAAAGGAAGTGAAAGTGTATTAAAACAATTAGAAACTGAAAATTACCATGTTCCCTATTTAATGGCCTTGCTTAGAAAGAGTGGCATCAGAGATCCTACCTCGAGATTCCAGCAGATGCTGCTTCAGTAAGGCCAGCAGCAGCCTGATCTTCCCCATGGCCTTCAGGCTCTCTCTACTGATGGCCCTGTGCTGGTCAGCTACAACCCAGGAGGATCTCTGGGCTGTGATCTGTCTCAGAACCATGTGCTGGTTGGCAGGCAGAACCTCAGTCTCCTGGGCCAAATGAGGAGACTCTCCCCTCGCTTCTGTCTGCAGGACAGAAAAGACTTCGCTTTCCCCCAGGAGATGGTGGAGGGTGGCCAGCTCCAGGAGGCCCAGGCCTTCTCTGTGCTCCACGAGATGCTCCAGCAGACCTTCAACCTCTTCCACACAGAGCGCTCCTCTGCTGCCTGGGACACCACCCTCCTGGAGCAGCTCCGCACTGGACTCCATCAGCAGCTGGATGACCTGGACACCTGCCTGGGCCCGGTGGCAGAAAAGGAAGACTCTGCTCTGGGAAGGACAGGCCCCACACTGGCCGTGAAGAGGTACTTCCAGGGCATCCATGTCTACCTGAAAGAGAAGGAATACAGCGACTGTGCCTGGGAAATCGTCAGACTGGAAATCATGAGATCCTTCTCTTCATCAACCACCTTGCAAGAAAGGTTAAGAATGATGGATGGAGACCTGAGCTCACCTTGACATGACTCTCACTGACTAAGACGACACATCACCCTTGCACGCTCCCCTGAGGTCATTTCAGAAGACTCTGATTTCTGCTTTAGCCACAATGTTTCCTGAATTCAATCAATAGTACTTTCTCAGTAACAAAAAGCAAGTAGATATAAAAAGTATTCAACTGCACGGGGATGACTCCCCTGATGTTATTTATGTTTATTTACATATTTATTTTCTTTTATCTCATCATATTTTCATGTAAAAATGTTTTTCTGCACTGTAATAAAATTTAGAAAATATGTTCATTTCCTTAATCTTCTAATTTGTTTTATTTATTAAATTTTTATGAAAGTAAATTTGTTTTTTCATTATGAAGAACTAAATACTTATTTTGTCTACATAAACCTATCGTGGGAATAGCATTTGTCCATTTATACTATGGAATAGTTGTATCACATTTCAGAAATGATTGTCAAAAGGTAGAATTCCTGGAATTCCCTGGCAGTCCAGTGGATAGGACTCCATGCTTCCAGTGTGAGAAGCTCAGGTGCCATGGATACCTGCTCAGGGAACTAAGATCCTGCAAGCTGTGGAGTGCAGCCCTTTCCACCCAAAAAAAAAACAGGTAGAAAGGAGTCTCTGAAACGGTGGTAAATGATTATCCCTCAATTCACAAGTATAAGTAGTTTATACCCAATCAGCAAAGAATGCCTGGTGTCAGGATGTGGGGGGAGGACTCCCCTCCTCCAGGGAAGCTGCAAACATGTGGTGCTCAGTGGCTGATCCTGACCTTACTCTTCCTCCCACCTTCTCCTCAGTCCTGCTTTACTGAACAATCCACTCCCTTACACTATATCTTCACTGCCTCCAACACAGGAGCTCTGTTCTGTGATGGTTTCTGGCTTCAGGGTTTCTCTGAGTGGAAATCACTGGAAGAGGGCACAAGTGAAACGAGAGTTCTAGAAGCTTCAAAACCTTTGAATTGCAGCTCTGCTATTTAACAGCAGTGTGACCCTGCAAAATATCATAAACAGTAAGGAGATGGATATGGCAACCCACTCCAGTGTTCTTCCTTGAAAATCCCATGGACAGAGGAGCCTGGTGGGCTACAGTCCATGGGTCACAGGAGTTGGACATGACTGAACCAACTTAGCATGCATGCAGGCATGCATTTTATCTTGATCTTCTTCTCAAATATCGGGAAAATAACAGTAGCTTTTCATCGGAATACCATTTGGATCAATGAGTCCATATTACAAGAAGCATAAAAGTGTGCTTGGTCAAATAATCAGGACAGGGAGAGTCCCAGAGTAGCTGCCCACAGGCAGCAGGCAGGACAGCTGGCCTGAGGCAGGGACTGAAAGGCAGCACTGGAAAGATGCTGGGTCTTTGGTAAAAATATTTAACTTGGGTGCTAGTTTCATAGTATATTCAGTGTGTGAACTCTCCTGTGCTCAAGGCTGAAGACAATTCCAGTTTCTGTGTTTCAGACTTCTAGAAGTATTCTTAGGAAGTCACAGAAATTCTTTGAGAAAGAAGGATTAGTAGAAAATGCTTTCATCTACTATAAAAATGAATAATAGGGAAATCATAGAGATCTCATAGGACTGCAGAATATCACACACATTACTCATTAATAATGTTTCCTGTTCTTTAGTATGAGTAGTCCTGTGCTACTTTTTAACATATTTCTAAAATTACCTTCTCAACTTGCTGTTGGGTTTCAGTCTTTCAGCAGCAAAGCAGAGGCAGGAAGAAAAGAGCCAGGGCCATGCAGGGTGAGGCTCTGCTCTCCAGCCCTGGGCTGTCCTGGGTTTGATCCCAGTTGTTTTCCGTGAAGACTTCAGTCCCTAAGTGCCGGCAGTGTCACCTCCTAGAGTCAGTCCTTCTCAGAAATTAGTGCCTTTGAGAAGAGACTGCTACAAGTGTATGCAGGTGTCTTATACACAAGTGAGAGTCTTTGTCTGAACACGGGGCCATGAAGTCAATTTTATTGGTCAAAATACATAAACCTTGCACATGCACACTGCCAACTGTCCATGACAACAATGGCTACATGAATCCACATTCAAGACCATATAAGCTCTTATATGTTCTCACTCATTGACCAAAAGAGGATCTTATCATCCTTTTCAATTTTGCCAATCTGACTGGTGACACATGGCATCTAGCAGCAACCATTAGTTTTCCTTTTCCTAATTGATGGCGGCTGTCATCAGTCATACTCCAGCCTTCTCGTCCACCTCTTGGAATTGGTTCGGGAGAACTCTGAAAGAAAAACAATCTGCAGGCAAAGGAGAAATATACTGGAAGGAACTGGAGCCCCAGCATCACAGAGTAGAGCTGAGAAGAGCTGTGGAGTTGAGACTTTAGTTTTAAGACCAGTGTGCTAGAGCAGGTGACAGCCCTTCCCCATCATATCCACTGGAAATGCAGGTTTCTTCTGTGAATTTCTGATCCATACACAATGCACCCACTGCTCTTGCATTGTCACTTTACCCATGTAAAGGGGTTCATGATTCGTTTTTGTTCAAACTCCGTGATCTCCAGCTAGAAGACACACAGATTGCAAGGTCCTCAACCAGAGCCCTGGCTCCACACTCACACTGCACTCCTGCCATCTGGCTGGTATCCAGTCTGAGTTTCATTTGTGACAAAGACACTTGTGGTTTTCCTGTGTTCAGGGCCCAGAACTGTTTTCCGTTCAAACTCATGAACTAGGTCATGACCTGCTGTAGTTTTCAGGGCTTTAAAAACCTGTCTTGATGGTGATCCCTTCCGAAGATGCATGCTGGAATCATATACCCAACTGCCTATTTCAGTTGGTACCTACTGAGCACACAGTACGCTGAAATCAAAAGCATTTTGACTGCACGTTTTTCAGCAACTTATCCATATGATTTGACATTTTGAAAAAGTTAATGAAACTCTACAGTGAAAAACTGACTACATAAAAAAAATGAATGTTTAATAGATGATCCTTGGTTAAAAGAGGAAAAAGGAATTTTTAAGTTGAGATTGGTTATTTAAGGTAGTTATTGGGTCATAATTTGTCAAATATGGCATTCCCTCAGTGAAGAGAGATATATACAAAGTAGCAATTTTGAGAACATTACTGATGATTTTGCTTCCATTAACGCCAGAAACTTAAAAGTACTGTTGTGGCATAAGAAAATATTTCAACTTGATGTGAGTTTAACATATATTTTAAAAGATTTTTCAGACAACTAACATTACAGGAGAAATTTACCTTTTATATTAATATTGAATGAAATAATTTTCTCTTTCCCTTGGGGCTCCTTTAAGTCTCAGTCTTGTCCCCAAGTCTTCCTTCCCACTGGAGGGTCGCGATATAGAGTAGATTTCTGTCCGGATTGTAGATGCCTTCCCCGTTGTCCCTGAATTAGGCCTTTTCCCCAGAAACAGTCCTGAATCTGAAAACATAACACAACATGCTCTGATTTTCAGCCATCTGCTGCTGCTGCTAAGTCGCTTCAGTCCTGTCCGACTCTTCGCGATCCA
The DNA here is from genome assembly GCF_003369695.1 of Bos indicus x Bos taurus. Taxonomy (NCBI): domain Eukaryota; kingdom Metazoa; phylum Chordata; class Mammalia; order Artiodactyla; family Bovidae; genus Bos; species Bos indicus x Bos taurus. The sequence goes on from NW_020867147.1 coordinate 49,010, forward strand.
TGGACTGCAGCCTACCAGGCTCCTTGGTCCATGGGATTTTCCAGGCAAGAATACTGGAGTGAGGCGCCATTGGATTTCCAGCCATCAATCGCAGCATAAACCGGCACCGGTGTGTTAAATCGCTCCGGGTAAAGTCTCCTCCCAGGAAGGGGAGGGTGGATACAAGGGCAGGTGCAGAAATTAAAGGCTCTGAGAGAAGCGGCGGCAAAGTTTCCCTGAGCAGTCCGGCCCGAAAAAGAAGTTTCCTTTCTGCTCGCGCGGCCCCAGCGCTCCCTGGGCCCCGGCGGCGCCTCGCTCCGGTCGCGGCTCCTGCCGAGGGCGACCCCCGAGTTCTCCCCGTGGACCCGCCGCCCGAGTTAGCCGCTCTGTTCCTGGAGGCGGGTCCAGCTGGGTTTGCCGCGCCGGTCTGTCAGTTACTGAGAGATCGGGCGCCCCCTCCCGGCCGTTGGGGCGCAGCAAAAGGAGCTCGGAGGGCTGCTTAGCTTAGTGCAGGACCTGAGCTGTTTCACTAAGGCCCAGGGGAAGTGCTGAGTTTCCGAACTCCTGTTTCCCTGCTGATGGCCATGGGGATGTTCTGCTCCATCCCTCACAATTCACCCGTTAGCATACGTCGTCTTCTATTCTTCCAGTCATTTCCCACATTCATGTAATTTGGTAGCATTAAGTATGCTTTACCTATATCCACAAGTACCATCAGCTTGGGGTTTTCTACAGAGGATTCACTGAAATGTTTGTAATTCAATCTGAGCAGGGGTCATAACTCTCAAGGATCTTGTCCATCATGTATCTCAATTTTATGGTGAGGATCACTTAACAATCTATGAGTCATCTTGGACACTTAAATACGATTGTTTCAGAATTATTTTAGAATTATTAATTTTGTCAAGCACAGTTAGACTCTCAGTAATAACTGCTGCTGCTTGCTAAGTCGCTTCAATTGTGTCCGACTCTTTGCGACCCCATAGACAGCAGCCTACCAGGCTCCTCTGTCCCTGAGATTCTCCAGGCAAGAATACTGGAGTGGATCGCCATTGCCTTCTCCATTTCCTTTTCAGTAATAACTACCACTTGATAATTTCATTTTGCTTCTTATACAAAATAATCAGGATACTTTGTAAGTCACTCAACTTATTGAGAATTTGGAGGGACACGTTAATGGAAACAAGAGGTTTGTAACATCGAGGTATGAAACAACAAAGGGACATCTTGTGTTAGAAGTAAAAGAGGGAAATAAGTGAGAGTTCAGTACATGCAGTGTGCTCAGGGGTTTATGCTGTGGACAGGGAGTTTGGAATCTGACATATTAGGTTTTGAAATCTGGATTTACAAATTCATTATTAGATTATTTCATTCAAATAAAGTCTTAGCAGGGGGCTCTTGGAAAGGAGAATATTAACTCAGTTTCACTATGTTGGAAGGATTAAGTGAGTCCCTTCAGAGGCTAAGGAATTTGCCGCTGTTGTCACTGTCATTTCTGATGAACACTGATAGTCTGTGGAATTTGTCTGGTGAAAGTGTTAGTCGCTCAGTCGAGTCCGACTCTCTGTGACCCCATAACTGTAGCCTATCAGGCTCCTCTGCCCGTGGAATTCTCCAAGCAAGAATACTGGAGTGGGTTACCATTTCCTTCTCCAGGGGATCTTCCTGACTCAGGGATTGAACCTTGGTCTCCTGCATTGCAGGCGGATTCTTTACCATCTGAGCCACCAGGGAAGCATGGTAGGTCCTTGGTAATTAGATTCACAGTATAACATTTATAACATTTATTTAGTAAACAATTCATGATGGATGTGCCACAAAAAGTGAGAGTAGCATCAGGGAATGTGTTCTTTCTCCTCAAATAAATATCAAGAATGAAATAGATCCTAATGAATCCTTGCCATAAACACAATACCGTGGTATCTTCTTATTACCATGTTACAGACTGAATGTGTGTGTGTTCCCCAAATTCATATATTTAAACCCTACCCCTCGAGACTCCCTGATGGTCCAGTGGCCAGGACTCCATGCTCCCATAGCAGGGAGCCTGAGTTGGATCTCTGGTCAGGGAACTAGATCCTGCATGTGGCAAACAAGATTTCCCATGGCCCAAGTAAAGATCCTGCATGAAGCAAGGAAGATCCAAGAAGCAGCATGATTCAACTAAGACCTGGCCTAGCCAGATAAGCACATAAAATAAATATTTTTAAAATTCTTAAAAAACCTGTAGAAACCCAACCCATCAATGTGATCATATCACAAACTGGAATATTAGGGAGATCATTAGGGTTAGCAATCAATAAAATTCAGCTATTACTTTTAATATCATAATTTTACTATTACCCAGATTTAGATCAGGATCTTTTGGAATCATTTCATTCCCTGTCATTCTAGTTTTTTCAAAGCATCTTCTCATTACCCAAGTGGATTTATTAACTACACAGATGCTAGGCAAGGTTGGTCTCCTAAACCCTGCCAGAAAGGGTTTGTGTTCTAGCAACTGGGGTTCTGATTGCCTGTCTCTCTTCCGTCTCTGCGTATACTGATCACATGTGGATTAAAGGAAAGGAAAATCAGCTAGCTGGTCTTACAAAGCTGAAGGCAGTCAACTGCCTTGGCCTTCATTGAGCTTCTGTAAGAAGCAGCCCTGTCCCAGTCCTTCTGTTGTTCATACTGGCCTCATCCTTCCCCTCTGCCACAGTCACTCCCCAGCTGTGCTGCACTGCAGTTTGCTAACTCAGAATAATACATCATTATGTCAGGGGAAAACCACTTCCCTTCTTTCATACTCAGGACATTGAGACTTACCCTTGTTTTCTTCTTGCCCACAAAACAACTGTGGAATTTTACTTTCTAGGAAAGCTGCAAAGAGAAACAAACACAAATCCAACATCTTGAAAGTGAAAGAGATGCAGCCTCTCTGGCTCTCTTTACTTCCCTTTCTTGTTCTCATCTCATCATGAAATACAACCAGAGCAGATGCAGGAATACCAGCATTGTCCAATAAGTGACTAAGTATATATAAAAGTTTAAATGAAAAATTATGCTCAAGTAAAGGAAAGAAGGCTATTTCTCCTGATCTAGTACCCTGGGTCTCACTGCCCTACAATCTCAGAGGAGACAGAAACAGAGGAACAGAGATGCCCAGTAGAATCAACTGCCTGAATTAATGACTGAAACTCATTAGATTCTGTGACATAAGCTTCCAATAAGAGACAATACCATCACTGAGTCTCCTTCCTCCAGCTCAGAAACTCTGAGCAGAACAAGTGTTAAAGAGTTTTAAGTAAAAGAGTTCAATAATAAAACCTATACTTGGCAAAGTAAATATTATTTATCTACTAAAAGGAAAATAATTGCAGTTGGAAACTCCTCCACCAACTTGCACAAAGACACTTTTGCTCTCAGCATCTGAGCACTGCTGACACTTTAGACACCTGGGGAAACGGGTCAGGAGAAGAGGTCACCACTGAGAACTAGGGTCCTTCACACAAAAACTCTAGGGGAGAGGTTGGGGTTTCGGGGAGACAATTTATTTTCTCAACAAATCAATCAGCCCTCCACAGAAAGGAGATTTTCGAGTCCTCAGGATGTGCTGAGCCTGTCCACAGGGAGGGAGTCCAGCAGGTGAGCAAGGGGACTCAGTCACTCCAGAGGACAGGGGGTGGCTCCATCTGATCTCTCCCTGTGAGTGAGGTGCTGCTGGGAAAATACAATTATCCTGGATGTACAGTCTCCTCACCCGTGTTCCCTGAGAAGAACCAGGATTCTGGTTGGGGGTATGGGCCCAGTCTGTGGAGGATGACAGGTCTCCAGTAAGAAAATGGTGGACAAAAAGGGCGATGTCTGTAATGGTCCTGCCCTCATGGTTCCCTGAAGGGAGAGATTTGCAGGAACGTGTTCTAGAAGGAAGAGAAATGTGGGAGGAGTTCAAGGACTGATAATAATCAGCCTCTTCTATGAATCAAACACTAAAGAAAACTCATCATTTGTTTCCAAGAGCTTAACTCCTAGAGTGATCTGGTAAACCCCTTATAAATATGGAAACCATAGAGCAGACACAGCCTGGTTTACAATGGAACCAAAGAGGGAAAAATGGAGCCTAAGAGCAAGCCAAAAATGTGTTCATGGATGAGAGGAGAGAAACACTTATGCATGAGAGATAAAGGGCAATAAACATGTGTAATTACAAATGTCCATCAATTCTGACTTAAGAGAAAGACCTTTCTCATTTGATTGAAAAATATCCATTCGCGTGGGCACTGAAGTCACTAGGAAAAGGCAAAATTAATAGTCTAGAAGGAAGAAAATTTCATTGACTGCATTGAGAATACATAACAGAAAACCAAAAAAGGAAGTAAAAGTGTATAGAAATGATTAGAAAATGAATACTACCATGTTCCCTATTTAATGGCCTTGCTTAGAAACAATGCCATCAGAGAACCTACCTCAAGGTTCCACCAGACACCATCTCCATCAAGCCAACAGCAGCCTCATCTTCCCCATGGCCTTCAGGCTCTCTCTACTGATGGCCCTGGTGCTGGTCAGCTACGGCCCGGGAGGATCCCTGGGCTGTGACTTGTCTAAGAACCACGTGCTGGTTGGCAGGCAGAACCGCAGGCTCCTGGACCAAATGAGGAGACTCTCCCCTCGCTTCTGTCTGCAGGACAGAAAAGACTTCGCTTTCCCCCAGGAGATGGTGGAGGGTGGCCAGCTCCATGAGGCCCAGGCCATCTCTGTTCTCCACGAGATGCTCCAGCAGAGCTTCAACCTCTTCCACACGGAGCGCTCCTCTGCTGCCTGGGACACCACCCTCCTGGAGCAGCTCCGCACTGGACTCCATCAGCAGCTCGATGACCTGGACGCCTGCCTGGGGCAAGTGATGGGAGAGGAAGACTCTGCCCTGGGAAGGATGGGCCCCACACTGGCCATGAAGAGGTATTTCCAAGGCATCCATGTCTACCTGAAAGAGAACCAATACAGCGATTGTGCCTGGGAAATCGTCAGAGTGGAAATCATGAGATCCTTCTCTTCATCAACCAACTTGCAAGAAAGGTTAAGAATGATGGATGGAGACCTGAGCTCACCTTGACATGACTCTCAATGACTAATATTCCACATCACCCTTGCACACTCTGGTAGTGTCATTTCAGAAGACTCTTGTTTCTTCTTTAGCCACCAGATTTGTGGAATTAACTCAGCCAATACATGTCCGTAGTAATAAGCAAGTACATATAAAATAATCAACTGCAGGGATATCAATCCATAAGCAATGACTGCCCTGATGTTATTTATTCTTTATTTAGTTAATGTAATATTTTATCTCATCATATTTATATTTTCATATAGAAGATGTGTATGTTTACATTGTAGTAACATTTAGAAAATATATTTCCCCATTTCATTAAAATTGTTATGTGGTTTATTTATTAAATAGTTATCAAGATAAATTTCTTGAGTTTTTCTTTTGAAAACCTAAATCCTTATTTTGTCTACATATACCTATCACAAAATAGGATTAGTTCGTTTTATACTGTGGAACAGTTCTATCATTTTCTAGGAAATGTTTGTCAAAAGGTGGAATTCTGAGAGTTTTCTGTGGGTGCCATTGTTAGGACTCTGAGTTTTTCCTTCAGGGAACCTCGGTTGAGGAACTAAGATCCTCTAAGCTGTGGAGGGTGACAAAAAGAAAAAAGTTAGAAAGGAAATTATGAAATTGCAGAAAATGCTTAGTCTTGATGTCATAGGAATAACTAACGTACATGTGGCTGAGATTTGAACAGGGGGTTAATTGCTGGAAATAGGTATGTTGTCTGTCTTCAAATAGTATCATTTTCTAACAAAGATTTTAAAAATCAATACATCAATCTGCTGCACAGAAAATATTGTTATTGAGGTATATCCAATTTCCCACAGTAACAAATGGGATCATTTATAAAAACTGATCAACAAAGATCCCACCAATTTATACATTTCATTCAGCATATTTCAACTTTTATTATTTTAAGAATTTCCTATAATCTGTACTTTTCAAGATCAAAGTCTTTCTTTTCATTTTAAACTCCCCTCCCCCACACACATCCTCCATCAGGACCTTCTAACTGAGAGTCCCTTAAATGGGGAGGAATTGACTCCCCAGAGCAGGAGCATGTCTCCATTTCCTATTCACACCCAGCATCCTTCAAAATGGTAGGATACTACTGGTCCTCAGAGTTATCTATAAAAGTGTAAGTGTAATGAATGTTAATAATAATACTGATAAGCTTAAAAGAATTTTTACCAGTTAAACTGTTTGAAAATGACAATCTTGCTACATTTTTTGTCTTTATTTTTTGCGGGTTACTCTTGTCTTCTCAGGTGACCAGTATATTTGTTATCTGGGCATCTCTTTAGTTTTCCCTCAAGTTCCTGCATCATTTCGTCCAGTCGATTTTTCTGTCCTATGCTACTGTTTTCTCAGCTTTAAAATAAGGATATGGGAGTGGATATATGTGTACTTATAGCTGGTTTACTTGTTGTACAGCAGAAACCAGCACAACATTGTAAAGCAATTATTCTCCAATTAAAATCAAATTAGGGATAATGAGAATATTGTACTCCTTTCAATATACCATCTCATGTTCTGTACTCTATATGATGTTAATATAACAACTTCCAAAATTATCTTAAATGAGTAGATTATATAAAGCATCAAGGACACAGTAAACAGCTGTGAGAGTTGTTACTGTGACAGGTGTGTATTAAGCTTTCGCCATTATTTCATGTCTACCCTAAAGATGATTAGGCCGTATCTGTGACTTGCTCAACTCAATTTTTAATGCAAAAATTCTACCTCTGCAAATTAGAATAAGTTAGTCATGTATGTATGTGACAGTTGGACTGTGAAGACAGCTGAGCACCGAAGAATTGATGCTTTTGAACTGTGGTCTTGGAGAAGACTCTTGAGAGTCCCTTGGACTGCAAGGAGATCCAACCAGTCCATTCTAAAGGAGATCAGACCTGGGTGTTCTTTGGAAAGAATGATGCTAAAGCTGAAATTCCAGTACTTTGGCCACCTCATGCGAAGAGTTGACTCATTGGGAAAGACTCTGATGCTGGGAGGGATTGGGGGCAGGAGGAGAAGGGGATGACAGAGGATGAGATGGCTGGATGGCATCACCGACTCAATAGATGTGGGTTTGGGTGAACTCCAAGAGTTGGCAATGGACAGGGAGGCCTGGCGTGTTGTAATTCATGGGGTCGCAAAGGGTTGGACATGACTGAGCACCTGACTGAACTGAACTGAACTGAATCTTTGCTAGTATTGTACAAAAAATATCTAAACATTTTGAAATTTTACTGGCAAATAAAATAATCACATGACTGTACCAAGCACACCGAGATATTTAGTGGGCATGAAATCAACATGCAATCAGGGCATATAAGATGCTTATTAGGTAGGAAATGCTATATTAAGTGAAAATATACATTATGCTGAAATAAAAAACATCTTGATTATGAATTTTAAAGCAACTTACCTATGCAAAATGACCTTTTAAAAGAGTTAATAAAACTATGTATATTTTTTACATATACATATACATATTTTTCTCCAATGCAAAACTATGTATAAATTTGAAAGCTTAACATAAGATCCTTAGATAAAGGAAATGAGAAGAAAAAAAGACTTTGAAAATTGAGGTTAATTATTTAAGGTAGCTACTGGGTCATAAGTTTCTCAAATATGGCTTTCCCTCAATTGAACTGAGATTAAAAAGAAGCAATTTTGAAAACTTTACAGATGTTTTGCTTCCAATGAAGCCAGGAACTTAAAGTTTTGTTTGGGCATAAGGAATATTTAGACTTGGTGTGAGTTTTAGACTTCTTTGTACATTTTAAAATATTTCCAACTACTTGAACGTTGCAGGAGAAATTAACCATTTATATTAAGTAAAATCATTTTCCCTTTCCCCAGGGGCTCCTGTAAGTCTCAGTCTTGTCCTCAAGTCTTCCCAGTGGATGGTCCCAATATCTAGATTACTGTCCAGAATGTAGATGCCTTTCCCCTCTCCCGAAATTAGTCTTTTTCCCCAGAAACAGCCCGGAACCTGAAAACATGCCACAACATGCTCAGATTCCCAGCCATCAGTCGCAGCATAAACAGGCACCAGTGTAAACCTCTCTGGCTAAAATCTTTTCCCAGGAAGGGCAGGATGGAAGCAGGGCAGGTGCACAAATCAAGTTCTGAGCGAAACCCCTGCAAAGCTCCCGTGGGCAGTCTGGCCCCAAAACGAAGGTTCCTCACTGCTCCTGGGACCCCACGCGCTTCCTGGGCCCCAGAAGCATCTAGCTCAGCTGGAGGCTCCTGCCTACAGGGACTCCCCAGTTCTCCCAGTGGATGTGGCGTTGGAGTTCGAGGCTCTGGACCTGGACAGGTCTACTGGGAGAGCAAGGCCAGTTGCTCTGTTAGAGGGAGTTCTGTGGTGGCCTCCCCATTGCTGGGGCGCAGGAAAGGCAGATTTGAGCATCTTGTTGAGCTGGAGCCATGGGACTCAGTTTCACTGAAGTGTTGATTTGGGGGGTTTCCTGGTCTCTCAGAGGGTGGCAGTGGTGATGATCACCATTCTCCAGGGCTGGAGAACATCACCCTCCATGTCATCAGGGAAGGGCTTGGCATCTGGTGAGCTTGGTGATGCTGCAGGTGTTGGGCTGTGCCAGCCTTTATCAAGCCGTTCCCAGCCCCTTTCCACAAATAAGATCTTTAAATAGGTCAGAATTGTCACTTTCTGCACTTTTCCCAATTTTGTCTCCACTGAAAAACTTTTCCCTTCTATTCTGGGCATCAGAGAATGTCACAGCTTCAATGCTTCTTTTGTGTTATTACACTGGAAATGAAATATACTCATGGAAATGTCTCAATCCAAAAGGAGATATTTATCTATATAAGTCAACTCAGCTTGAAAGAAAAACCTGAGGCTCAATCTCTCTTCTTTAGTCTAAAAGAGAACTTAGAGGTGTGACTCCATAATCTATTGTGACAGTTTATAAATTGCACCAATTTTAAAATTGCCACATCTCTCTGCAATTCCTTTTTAACGGTCTAATACATAAGCTTTGATTCTTCAGTTGTTTACAGGACTGTTGCTCCTGTGTTCAAGTCGTCTACAGATAATAGTGGCATAATAACGAACATGGGTTAATTCATAGAGTTCTCTTCATTCTCTCACCAAACTGTGCTGACCACATATGCATATGTGACAATGTGCTTGGCGATGTGGATTCCAGGAACGTCAGGAGGGTATGATGACTGCCCTCCTGGGAGCAGGGGAGAAGACTTTGGAGGCAGGACTAGGAGGAAGGAGGCAGCACGCGCTCAGAGCAGCTGAGGGCCGGTACTCAGAGCTGATGAAGAGGAGGGACTGGGAGCAGCAGGAAGCTCTACTCTCACACAATCTGGGGCTCCTGAGTGTAGCCGACACCAGACTTTCATTTCGTCTTTTAAACATCAAGACAACTTTAGTAGCAGTCACAGAGGACATCCTTTAATTCAAATAATTCAAAGTTTGCAAATTAGCCTGAAAATGTGGAACTTAGTGAATGATAGCTGTCTTTCATATCAATATAGCCAATAGTAACCTCTTTACTCCACCCTCAGTCCAACCAAGAGAAGCTTTGAGGGCAAGTTCCTTAACACAGGCAAGGGTCTGCATGTTGAATCCCTAAGTGTTCATTCTAGGAGAGGGAATGCCCGCAGGACTATCAAGTGCCCAGGAGCCCAAGTTTCCTCCCTTTGGAGCAGGGCCTTGTACATAATGGAGAGAAATCCTACAGCACTTGAAGTTCTTTGCTGAGGAAGAGATTCTAGGAAAGTTGTCCACTCTCCTAGAATTTTGATGTTTTGTTCCTGGTCAGGGAACTAGATCCTACAGGCTACAACCAAGACTTCCCATGCCACAAGTAAAGATCCGATTTGAGGCAAGGAATATGGAAAAGCCAGCATGCCGCAACCAAGACCTGGCAAAGCCAAATACATGCATAAAATAAATGCATTTAAAATTATTTAAAAAAAACAAAGAAACCCATCCCATCAATGTGATCATATCACAAGGTGAGATATTAGGGAGATTAGGGTTAGCAACCAATAAAATTCAGTTACCATTTTTAAGAACATAATTATTTTTTACCAAGATTAAGATCAGGATCTCTGGAATCATTTCATTCCCTTTCATTCGAGTCATTTCAAAGCAACTTCTCATTGCCCAGATGGATTTGTCAGAGATGCACAGCAAGGGTGGTCTCCTTGACCCTGTGATAGAGGGTTAGTGTTCTAGGAACTGGGGTTCTGATTGCTGTCTCCCATGAGCTGGTGTGTGACTTCTTCCTTTTCCCCTTATACACACCACATATGGATTAAAGGAAAGAAAAATCAGGTGGCTGGTCTTACAAAGCTGAGGGGAGTCCATGGACTCAGGACTTGGCCTTCGTTGAGCTTCTCTCAGAAGCAGCCATGTCCCAGCCTTTCTGTTGTTCATATTGACCTGATCCTTCCCCTCTGCCTCAGCCTAGGCCCCAGCTATGCTGCACTGAAGTTTGCTAACTCAGAGTACATCACTGTGTCAGGGAAAGCCACTTCCTTTCTTTCATATTCATGACATTGAGACTTACCCTTGTTTTCTAGTTGCCCACAAAACAACTGTGGAATTGTACTTTCTAGTAAAATTGCAAAGAGAAACAAAAAAATCTAACCTCTTGAAAGTGATGCAGCTCCTCAGGCTTTCTTTACTTCCCTTTCTTGTTCTCACCTCATCCTGAATTACAACCAGAGAAGGAGCAATGAGACGAATCTTGTCCAATAAGTCACTAAGTGAATATAAAAAGTTTAAATTAAAAATTACATTCAAAGAAAGAAGGCTATTTCTCCTGATCTAATAGACTGGGTCTCACTGCCCTGCTTTCTCAGAGGAGACAGAGACAGAGGAACAGAGATGCCGGGTGGAATCAACTGCCTGAACAAACAACTGTAACTCACTGGATTCGGTGACATACGCTTCCAACGAGAGACAACACCAGCGCTGAATCTCCTTCCTCCAGCTCAGAAACTCTGAGCAGAACAAGTGTTGAACAGTTTAAGTAAAAGAGTTGAATAATAAAAACTATACTTGGCAAAGCAGATATTATTTATCTACTAAAAGCAAAATGACTGCAGTTGGAAATTCCTTCACCAACTTACACAAACACACTTTTGCTCTCAGCATCTGAGCACTGCTGATATTTTGGATATCTGGGGAAACGGATCAGGAGAAGAGGAGGTCACCACTGAGAACTAGGGTCCTTCACAGAAACACTCCAGGGGAGAGATGGGGTTCAGGAAGACAATTTATTTTCCCAAAAAATAAACAAGCCCTCCACAGAAGGAGAATTTAAGGCCACAGGTTGTGGTGAGCCTGTCCGCAGGGAGGGAGTCCAGCAGGTGAGAAAGGGACTCTGTCACTCCAGAGGACAGGGGGTGGCTCCATGTGATCTCTCTCTTGGGAGTGAGGTGCTGCTGGAAAATACAATTATCCTGGATGTAGAGAGTCCTCACCCATGTTCCCTAAGTAGAACCAGGATTCTGGCGGGGGTATTGGCCCAGTCTGTGGAGGACGACAGGTCTCCAGCAAGAAAATGGTGGAAAGAAAGGGTGATGTCTGTAATGGCCCTGATTTGTGGTTCCCTAAAACACAGCCACATGGACCTGCAGGAACGTGTTCTAGAAGGAAGAAAAACGTGGGGTAAACTCATGGACTGATAATAATCAGCCTCTTCTCAAAATCAAACTCTAAAGAAAACCCATCTTGTTTCAAAGAGCTCAACTGCCACAGTGATCTGGTAAATCCCTAAATAAATACGGAAACCATAGGGCTGAGGGAGCCTGGCTTCCTAGGTAAAGTGAGAGGGGAAAATGGAGCCTAAGATGAGGGCTACAAATGTGTTCCTGGACAAGAGGAGAGGAACATTTACACATGAGAGACAGGGAGCAATATGTGTGTAATTATAAACGTAGTTCAATTCTAACATAAGACGAAGACCTTCTCATTTGATGATAAATATCCATTTAGATGGGTACATTTGAAGTTATTGGGAAATAGATAAAATTAAGAGTTTAGACTGATGACAATTTCTTTGACCATATTCAGAATAAATAAATGAAAATCAAAAAAGGAAGTAAAAGTGTATAGAAATGACTAGAAAATGAAAATTACCATGTTCCCTATTTAATGGCCTTGCTTAGAAAGAGTGGCATCAGAGAACCTACCTCAAGGTTCCATCAGACGCCGCCTCAGCCAGCCCAGCGGCAGCCTCATCTTCCCCATGGCCTTCCTGCTCTCTCTACTGATGGCCCTGGTGCTGGTCAGCTATGGCCCGGGAGGATCCCTGGGCTGTGACCTGTCTCAGAACCACGTGCTGGTTGGCAGGCAGAACCTCAGGCTCCTGGGCCAAATGAGGAGACTCTCCCCTCGCTTCTGTCTGCAGGACAGAAAAGACTTCGCTTTCCCCCAGGAAATGGTGGAGGGCGGCCAGCTCCAGGAGCCCCAGGCCATCTCTGTGCTCCACGAGATGCTCCAGCAGACCTTCAACCTCTTCCACACAGAGCGCTCCTCTGCTGCCTGGGACACCACCCTCCTGGAACAGCTCCGCACTGGACTCCATCAGCAGCTGGACGACCTGGATGCCTGCCTGGGGCAGGTGATGGGAGAGGAAGACTCTGCCCTGGGAAGGATGGGCCCCACACTGGCCGTGAAGAGGTACTTCCACGGAATCCATGTCTACCTGAGAAAGAAGGAATACAGCGACTGTGCCTGGGAAATCGTCAGACTAGAAATCATGAGATCCTTCTCTTCATCAACCAGCTTGCAAGAAAGGTTAAGAATGATGGATGGAGACCTTAACTCACCTTGACATGACTCACTGACTAAGATGCCACATCATCCTTGCACACTCAAGGGTAGTCATTTTGGAAGACTCTGGTTCTGCTTTAGCCACCAACCTTATTGAATTAGTTAGGTCAAATCATAGTAATACAGTATTAGTATGCAAGTAGATATACAAGTACTCAGCTGCAAGGGAATCAGTCTATAAGCAATGACTACTTTGATGTTATTTATTTATATTTTATTTATTTAATGTATTATTTTATCTCAATATTTTATATTTTCGTATAAAAGATGTATATGCTTACATTGCATTAAAATATAGAAAATATATTCCCCTTTCTCTTTGATTAAAATTGTAATTTGTTTTATTTATTAAATATTTATCAAGGTAAACTTCTTGAGGTTTTTTAATTTTGAAAATCTAAATACTTATTTTGTCTATATATACCTATCTCAAAACAGTAATTGTTCATTTTACACTGTGGTACAGTTCTATCACTTTCTAACAAATGTCTGTCAAAAGGTGGAATTCTTCAAGCTTTCTGGTGGCGCAGTTTCTAGGACTGTGAGTTTTCCCTCCAAGGAGCCTTGGTGGGGAACTAAGATCCTATAAGCAGTCGAAGGTGCCAAAAAGAAAACAGGTAGAAAGGAGATTATAAAATTGTAGAAAATGATTAATTTTGATGTCATAGGCATAACTAATCTATACCCACTCATTACAGAATGGTTGATAGACATATCTGAGGGAAGCAGTCACCTCCTGCAGGAAAGCTGATGACATACGGTGTTGACTGGCTGCTCCTGACTCCTATTACTCTGCCTCCCACCTTGTCCTCAGCACTGCCTTACTGAGCAATTCACTCCCTTACACAATACCTTCACTGCCTCCACACAGGAGCTCTGTTCTGTGCTGGTTTCTTCTAGCTACATGGTGTATTAAGGGTGGAAGCCACAGGAAGACAGCCCAAGTGAAAGGAGAGTTCTAGAAATTCTAAAACCTCTGAATCCCAGCTCTGCTATTCACCAAGAGTGTGACCCTGAAAAATCTCACAAACACAACAGGTTAGTTTCCTCATCTTTAATATGGGGACAGTAAGAGTAGTTTTCACAGGATTACTGTTTGGATTCATTGAGTCCATATCACACAAGAGGCATCAAGCGCTCCTGGCAGAAATCATCAGGACTGTGAGAATCACGGAGTGGCTGCCCTCAGGGAGGAGACAGGACAGCCGCCCTGAGCCAGTGACTGGAGGGCAGCCCTGGAAAGGTGCTGGCCCCTGACAAAGGTATTTTCTCTCAACTTCAGTGGTTTCATAGTGTTTTCAGTGTGAGAACTTTCCTTTGCTGCATGCTGAAGAGAATTCCGATTTCTGGGTTTCATATCTCTAAAAAGCACTACTATGAGTTCGTAACTATGGAATGAGGTTCGTGACATTGTACAGGAGACAGGGATCAAGACCATCCCCATGGAAAAGAAATGCAAAAAAGCAAAATGGCTGTCTGGGGAGGCCTTACAAATAGCTTTGAAAAGAAGAGAAGCAAAAAACAAAGGACAAAAGGAAAGATATAAGCATCTGAATGCAGAGTTCCAAAGAATAGCAAGAAGAGATAAGAAAGCCTTCCTCAGCGATCAATGCAAAGAAATAGAGGAAAACAACAGAATGGGAAAGACTAGAGATCTCTTCAAGAAAATTAGAGATACCAAGGGAACATTTCATGCAAAGATGGGCTCGAAAAAGGACAGAAATGGTATGGACCTAACAGAAGCAGAAGATATAAGGAAGAGATGGCAAGACTACACAGAAGAACTGTACAAAAAAGATCTTCACAACCCAAATAATCACGATGGTGTCATCACTGACCTAGAGCCAGACATCCTGGAATGTGAAGTCCAGTGGGCCTTGGAAAGCATCACTATGAACAAAGGTAGTGGAGGTGATGGAATTCCAGTTGAGCTATTCCAAATCCTGAAAGATGATGCTGTGAAAGTGCTGCACTCAATATGCCAGCAAATTTGGAAAACTCAGCAGTGGCCACCGGACTGGAAAAGCTCAGATTTCATTCCAATCCCAAAGAAAGGTAATGCCAACGAAAGCTCAAACTACCGCACAATTGCACTCATGTCACAGGCTAGTAAAGTAATGCTCAAAATTCTCCAAACCAGGATTCAGCAATATGTGAACCATGAACTTCCTGATGTTCAAGCTGGTTTTAGAAAAGGCAGAGGAACCAGAGATCAAATTGCCAACATCCGCTGGATCATGGGGAAAGCAATAGAGTTCCAGAAAAACATCTATTTCTCCTTTACTGACTATGCCAAAGCCTTTGACTGTGTGGATCACAATAAACTGTGGAAAATTCTGAAAGAGATGGGAATCCCAGACCACCTGATCTGCCTCTTGAGAAATCTGTATGCAGGTCAGGAAGCAACAGTTAGAACTGGACATGGAACAACAGACTGGTTCCAAATACGAAAAGGAGGACATCAAGGCTGTATATTGTCACCCTGTTTATTTAACTTATATGCAGAGTATATCATGAGAAACGCTGGGCTGGAAGAAGCACAAACTGGAATCAAGATTGCAGGGAGAGATATCAATAACCTCAGATATGCAGATGACACCACCCTTATGGCAGAAAGTGAAGAGGAACTAAAGAGCCTCTTGATGAAAGTGAAAGAGGAGAGTGAAAAAGTTGGCTTAAAGCTCAACATTCAGAAAACGAAGATCATGTCATCTGGTCCCATCACTTGATGGGAAATAGATGGGGAAACAGTGGAAACAGTGTCAGACTTTATTTTTTGGGCTCCAAAATCACTGCAGATGGGGATTGCAGCCATGAAATTAAAAGATGCTTACTCTTGGAAGGAAAGTAATGACCAACCTAGATAGCATATTAAAAAGCAGAGACATTACTTTGCCAACAAAGGTCCATCTAATGAAGGCTATGGTTTTTCCAGTGGTCATGTATGGATGTGAGAGTTGGACTGTGAAGAAAGCTGAGCACTGAAGAATTGACGCTTTTGAGCTGTGGTGTTGGAGAAGACTCTTGAGAGTCCCTTGGACTGCAAGGAGATCCAACCAGTCCATTCTAAAGGAGATCAGTCCTGAGTGTTCTTTGGAAGGACTGATGCTAAAGCTGAAACTCTAATACTTTGGCCACCTCATGTGAAGAGTTGTCTCATTGAAAAAGACTCTGATGCTGGGAGGGATTGGGGGCAGGAGAAAAAGGGGATGACAGAGGATGAGATGGCTGGATGGCATCACCAACTCGATGGACAAGAGTTTGGATGAACTCCGGGAGTTGGTTATGGACAGGGAGGCCTGGCGTGTTGCAATTCATGGGGTCACTAAGAGTCATACATGACTGAGCAACTGAACTGAACTGAATGGAGAAACAGACATAGAGAATAAACTGATGGACATGGGGAGAGGGGACAGGGTGAGATGTATGGAGAGAGTAACATGGAAACTTACATTACGATATGTAAAATAGATAGCCAACGGGAATTTGCTGAATGGCTCAGGAAACTCAAACAGGGGCTCTGTATCAACCTAGAGGATTGGGATGGGGAGGAAGATGGGAGGGAGTTTCAAAAGGGAGGGGATATACGTATACCTATGACTGATTAATGTTGAGGTTTGATAGAACACAACAAAATTCTGTAAGGCAATTATCCTCAATAAAATAATAAATTTTAAAAAATCAGTAGCTTTCACATTTAAGTTATAGCTTAAAATTTTATATGATTCTCAACTCTACATTGAATACAAAGAGTAATATTTATACTTCCTTTTTCTATGTACAGAGAAAAGATACCCATAGAATACATAAAAACATACCCAGTATATCTGTGCTATCAAAATTTCACAATCAGGGCACCTAAAATATATCTAAAAAGGCTCTGTGGTCAGAAGAAAGAAGGGCAACATGAAAAAAAAAATGATTGAGAAATGCTGCCTTAACCCATTTGGAGAGTGTAAAATGAAAAGCAAAAACAAAAGTAGAAAGCAAGAGGGAACTTTCAGAAAATGGAAACCATGGGCTCCTACTTAAGACACAGGCCTGAAGAAAGGTCTTCAGAGAACTAAGAGCAAGTTCACAGAGTCACCCACCTCCCCAGGCCACAAGCATCTGCAAGGTCCCAGATGGCCCCAGCCTGGTCCTTCCTCCTGGCCCTGCTGCTGCTCAGCTGCAACGCCATCTGCTCTCTGGACTGCCACCTGCCTCACACCCACAGCCTGCCCAACAGGAGGGTCCTGACACTCCTGCGACAACTGAGGAGGGTCTCCCCTTCCTCCTGCCTGCAGGACAGAAATGACTTCTCATTCCCCCAGGAGGCGCTGCATGGCAGCCAGTTGCAGAAGGCTCAGGCCATCTCTGTGCTCCACGAGGTGACCCAGCACACCTTCCAGCTCTTCAGCACAGAGGGCTTGGCTGCTGTGTGGGACCAGAGCCTCCTCGACAAGCTCCGCGCTGCACTGGATCAGCAGCTCACTGACCTGCAAGCCTGTCTGAGGCAGGAGGAGGGGCTGCGAGGGGCTCCCCTGCTCAAGGAGGACTCCAGCCTGGCTGTGAGGAAATACTTCCACAGACTCACTCTCTATCTGCAAGAGAAGAGACACAGCCCTTGTGCCTGGGAGGTTGTCAGAGCACAAGTCATGAGAGCCTTCTCTTCCTCAACCAACTTGCAGGAGAGATTCAGGAGAAAGGACTGACACACCTGGTTCAACACGGAAATGATTCTCATGGACCAACAGACCACACTTCCTCCTGCACTGCCATGTGGAAGACTCTCATTTCTGCTGTCATCATGGCCTGAATTGATTCAATTTGTCGAATATTTCCTGGAATATTAAGTGACATTATGTTCTACTCTACAGGCACTTGGTCCTTACAGATGCTGAAGTTGATCTATCTACTTATTCACTACCTGGTCCATTATTTATCTATTTTAGTATTTATTTACCTATTTATAAATATTTAAATGATCTTGTTGATATAATATTATGTATGTGTATTTATGGGAAAATGTATATTTTGTATTTAGTTAATTTGTGATTTTTTTTCACTCATTAAATTCTTACTGTAAAAATCTTACTTTGTTTTTTCCCTAAAACACCAAACCTGAATGGCTGCTTATTTAAAAAAATGCATTTTGTAAATCCTTGTCCCTTCTTTAGGATTTGGATGTTAGAAGTAAAAACTCACAAGCTCTACCTATGTTTTTTGTTGCTCTGAAGACCTTGAAGTGAACATAACTACTCCAATACGTTTTGTAA
Source organism: Bos indicus x Bos taurus (assembly GCF_003369695.1). Lineage (NCBI taxonomy): Eukaryota > Metazoa > Chordata > Mammalia > Artiodactyla > Bovidae > Bos > Bos indicus x Bos taurus. The sequence goes on from NW_020867147.1 coordinate 67,164, forward strand.
CTCAGATTTTTTCAAAAGAAAAGTAACGTAAAAGCAATGATCCAAAAAATCCATGCTTCAGGATTTGATGAGAGCTTGGGAACAGCTTTCTGCCTCTTGTTGGTTGTCGAAGTTGTTTCCCTGGAAAGTGGTAGAGATGCTTGAAGAGATGGTGGTCAGTTGGTGAGAGGTCAGGTGAATATCTTACCTTTACACTCAAATACCACAATCATTCACTTCCTCCCGGTGTAGGAATCCCCAGCATGTTCTCCTCATTCACTCTGCATGAAGGTGTCCTCTTCATTCATATAGCTGTTTCATTCTCCATTATGGTTTCTGGTTGTCATTTTCCTTTAAGACTGCAAAGCCACCAACTGAAAGCAGAACCTGAGTGAAACTTCTAGATTTGTCAGGCACTCCCCTATGAGATCACCTGCTCTGCCTGCCAAGCACTGCAGGTCCAGACTGCCCCGCCTCAAAGAGAAACACAGTAAATAGAGGGAACCCCGCACCACAGTGAACAATGGTGGAGACTCCAGGGGCTCCTCTGTGCCTCCACCTGGCTCTTCCACGTGCTGATTGCACTAGGAGGAGCTTGCCTGGGTCAGGAGTCTCACTTGCTCAAAAAGCCCAAAGCGCAGCAAACTTGGAGTTGAAAGTCAGCGCAGTTTGAGAACTCTCAAGGAGAACAGAGAAGTATAAAGTGTTCCCTGGAAAGCGGCAGGTCCTCAGGACATGGAACCACACAGATGAGCTGCACTGGGGCAAGACGGCCACTCCTGTCACAGCTCCAGACATGTTTCCTCCTTAGGACCCAGCAAGGGATCTCAGAGCAGAGCAAGATGTACCTGGGGACAATGCAGTCCACAAAGTTCTTAAATTCCTCCATAATGTCTTTGCATCTTTGAGAGACAAAGTCAAACGAGCTTGAATAAAAGAGTCACAGGCAGGCCTTTAGAACATTCATTAACAGTGGGACAGAGCCATCCCCCCAGGACATATGTCAGTAATGTGCAGACTGGGAGATCGCAATTTCTCAGTGTAACAAAGATCTTTGTGGAAATTCGTGTATTTAATGTAGGCAATTTTGAAGGAGGACATTGATGGATCAATCATCTTTCTCTTCTTCCCAGTTGGGACACATAGCACATATAGCTACATGTAAAGTCAGAGGGGCAATTTTTATATAATTTAATTTATTTATTCATTTTTCACTGTACTGGGTCTTCATAGCTGCATGAACTTTTGCCCAAAGCTGGGCTTCCCTCTAGTGGTGGTGCATAGGCTTCTCTGCTGTAGCTTCTCTCATTGAGGAGCTTGGGCTCTAGGGCACTCGGGCTTCAGTCCTGGCGGTCCCGGGGTCTAGGCACAGGCTCAATGGCTGTGGTGCACGGGCTTCACAGCCTCTAGACCACGTGTAGTCCTATGTGTCACCTGCCTTGGCAGGCAGATTCCTTACCACTGAGCCACCAGGGGAGCTCCTCGGAGGACATTTAAAGTACATTGAGAGCTGTAGAAAGCTTCTTGAGGATTAGGGTCCTAAAACAAGTAAAAAACATTCCTTTATTACTGGTAAAAGTATAATTTTATTAACAAATTATTTTCTAAATAACTTTTCAATGTCAATTCTATACTATTACTTAATGATATTTAATAAGTTGATCTAGAAATTTAAAAAAAAGATAACTACATAAGGCATTGAGGCTTACTTCACAATTCAAGCCAGTCTCTCCCTGCTAAGGAGAAAAATCTTCACTGCTTCTGTCTAGGAAGCACATATGTTTTTCCCTTTTGTCACAAACAGGCCTCCTCAACAGCCACGTCCTGAGCAGAAGCTGGAAAACAAGGAGCAGAGGTTCTTCACTGGACTCGACACCAGGATGACCCAGCTGGACTGGAGGTGAGCAATGCAGGTATCCTCCTTTAGAATGAGAACAGCAGGCTGTGGGAGTTCATTTTTTCAGGAGGACTTGCTGAGGACTACAGGCTGGAGGTCAGCCTCTCTTCTGCTCTAAGGGACTGCTCCACGGATGTTGGGGAGGTCAGTATGCATGTGATTGTGGTGAAGGGATGACGTGCAGATAAGCTCACATCTTGGGAGAATGTGGCTGAGAATCAGGAGGAACAGATGTCTCTCTGAAGGATTTTAGAGCTTTTCTACCCATGAGAAGGTGCAAAATTGGGTTCATAAATTTCCTCTGGAAATTATCTAACTCTCTGCTGACCTGCTGTGTCAGTTTTCCCAGAGCACAGAGTGCCTCGTTCCTGATCTCCATCCTGAACTCCTATCAGGGTGTGTTGGAGGTCAGGACTGCAGTGAGTAGTGACTTCATTCTGCAGAACCTGCTGAGGAAAGATGTTTTCATTGTCATCCTGAAGGAGCAACGTCAGAGCTCATGTGGCGAGAAACTGTAGGATGCTTTTTCTTTGTACTTAAACTCACAAGAAAGGTCAAGAGTTTAAAATATATAGAAAAGAGGGCTCACTTCTCATAGGGATAATAAAGTTATTTCACTATATTTCATTGAAGAAACCACTCATAAAAGCTTAGACTTCCTTCTGCACGGCTTGTGTGATTGGACTTCCCCAACCAGGGATCCAGGGACTGAAATCAGGTCACAGCAGTGAAAGTGCTGGATCCTAACCACTAGCCAATGAGCAAACACCTGCTTTATTTTTAAACTGGCAGAACAATATATTCCCTTCTAACTGCTTAATAGTGATTTCGCTATTTAAATTAAATCTTAGTTCTGCTGACTTTAGACCACATCCTGTGGCCCTACAAAACAATAGATAGTGGCATTTGAAATGGATAGCATATTGAAAAGCAGAGACATTACTTTGCCAACAAAGGTCTGTCTAGTCAAGGCTATGGTTTTTCCAGTGGTCCTGTATGGATGTGAAAGTTGGACTGTGAAGAAAGCTGAGTGCCGAAGAATTGATGCTTTTGAACTGTGGTGTTGGAGAAGACTCTTGCGAGTCCCTTGGACTGCAAGGAGATCCAACCAGTCCATTCTGAAGGAGATCAGCCCTGGAATTTCTTTGGAAGGAATGATGCTAAAGCTGAAACTCCAGTACTCTGGGCACCTCATGCGAAGAGTTGACTCATTGGAAAAGACTCTGATGCTGGAAGGGATTGGGGGCAGGAGGAGAAGGGGATGACAGAGGATGAGATGGCTGGATGGCATCACTGACTCGATGGACGTGAGTCTGAGTGAACTCCGGGAGTTGGTGATGGACAGGGAGGCCTGGCGTGATGCGATTCATGGGGTCACAAAGAGTCGGACACGACTGAGCGAATGAACTGAACTGAACTAAACTGAACTGAAGGGGTCTTTGTCATCTCATTCTCCTCCTCACTTACTTCATTGGTTCCTTAACGTCATGCTGATTTTCACCCTTCCTTTTATTTTTTAATGGGATCCTCCAGACAAATCAAAGCCGCCAAGGTTTGCCCTTGAATCTTTGCTGCTATTGGAATAGTTCATTTGTCCAGATTTATATTGTTCTCCAGGATTCTAAGTACGTGTGACCTAAGAGTTAATGAGAGGATTCAGTTAAAATTGTAAAGAACTTGGAAAGTGGCTAGTCCATTAGTAGCAAGCAATAAAATTCAGTGATTATTTTAATATCATAATTACCATTTCCCTGATTAAGATCAGGGTCTTTTGGAATCATTTAATTCCATTTCCTTTTAGTTTTTCTCAAAGCATCTTCTCATTGCCTGGGCGGATTTGTTACCTAGGCAGATGCTCAGGAAGGTTGGGCTCCAAGACACTGCCAAAGAGGATTCGTGTTCTAGCAATTGGCATTCTAGTTGTTCAGCTCTTGTTAGGTGGTGGGTTTGACTTCTTCCTTCTCTCCTGAAACTAATCCTACATGGATTAATTGAAAGGAAACTGAGATAGCTGATCTTCCAAAGCAAAGGGCAGTCAACTGACCCAGGATTTGGCCTTCCTTGAGCTTCTGTCCGAAGCAGCCATGCCCCAAGCTCCGTGTTGTTCGTACTGGCCTCATGCTTCCCCTCTGCCACAGCCTCGTCCCCAGCTGTGCTGTATTGAATTTGCTAACTCAGAATGAGTCATTCCATCAGGGGAAACCACTTCCCTTCTTTCAGACATTCAGAATACATTAGTTTTCTCTTTGCCCACAAAACAACTGTGGACTTTTACTTTCCAGGGAAGTGTCAAAGGGAAACAACAACAACAACAAAAACTAAAGTTTTGAAATGATAGAGCTACAGCCCCTCTGCCTTTCTTTGCTTTATTGTTCTTACCTCAACGTGAATTAGAACCAGAGCAGAAGCAGCAAGACAAATCCTGACCAACAAGTCACTAAAAGAATGTAGAAACTTTAAGTAAAAAATTACACTCAAGTAAAGGAAAGAAGGCTATTTCTCCCTGAATGAGTACCTGGCTCTCACAATCCTAAATTCTCAGAGGGAGAAAGAAACAGAGGAACAGAGATGCCTGGTGGAATCAACTGCCTGAATGAACAACTGTAACTCACTAGATTCTGTGACATAAGCTTCCAGTGAGAGACTACACCATCACTGAATCTCCTTCTTCCATCTCAGAAACGCTGAGCAGAACAAGTCTTGAACAGTTTAAGTAAAAGGATTGAATAATAAAACTATACTTGGCAAAGCGGTTAATATTTGTCTACTAAAAGCAAAATAATTGCAGTTGGAAATTCCTCTACCAACTTGCACAAATACATCTTTGCTCTCAGTATCTGAGCACTGCTGACACTTTGGACATCTGGGGACATGGGTCAGGAGAAGAGGAGGTCACCACTGAGAACTAGGGTTCTTCACACAAACACTGCAGGGGAGAGGACGGGGGTTTAGGAAGATGATTAATTCTCCCAACAAATAAGCCCTCCACAGAAAGGAGATTTTCGAGTCCACAGGATTTGGTGAGCCTCTCCTCAAAAAGGAAGTCCAGAAGGGGAGGAAGGGACTCTGTCACTCTAGAGGACAGGGGGTGGCTCCATGTGATCTCTCCCTTGTGAGTGAGGTGCTGCTGGGAAAATACAATTATCCTGGATTGAGAGTCTCCTCTCCAATGTTCTCTAAGAACCAGGATTCTGGTGGGGGTATTGGCCCAGTCTGTGGAGGACAACAAGTCTCCAGTAAGAAAATGGTGGGAAAAAATGATGATATCTGTAATAGTCCTGACCTCAGGTTCCCTGAAGCACAGCCAAATGGACTTGCAGGAATGGGTTCCAGAAGGAACAGAAACAGGGGAGGAGTTCATGGACTCATAGTAATCAGCCTCTTCTCTAAATCAAACACTCGAGAAAACTCATCATTTGTTTTGAAGAACTTAATTGACAGAGTGATCTGGTAAATCCCTAAATAAATACCGAACCACAGAGCTGAGGGAGCCTCTATTCCCATGTAAAGTAAGAGGGGAAAAAGGGGCCTAATATCAGGGCTCCTGATGTGTTCACGGATAAGAGGAGAGCAACATTTATGCATGAGAGACAAAGAGCAATAATGTATATAATTACAAATGTCCATTAATTCTGACTTAAGACAAAGACCTTTCTCATTTGATTGATAAATATCCATGTAGATGGGTACATTTGAAGTTATCAAGAAGTAGGAAAAATTAATAGTTTAGATTGGTGACATTTTCTTCGATCATACTGTGAATACATAAATGAAAATCAAAAAAGGAAGTAAAAGTGCACAGAAATGACTAGAAAATGAAAACTATCATGTTCCCTGTTTAATGGCCTTGCTAGAAAGCATGGCATCAGAGAACCTACCTCAAGGTTCCACCAGACGCCGTCCCAGCCAGCCCAGCAGCAGCCTCATCTTCCCCATGGCCTTCGTGCTCTCTCTACTGATGGCCCTGGTGCTGGTCAGCTACGGCTCGGGAGGATCCCTGGGCTGTGGCCTGTCTCCGAACCACATGCTGGTTGGCAGGAAGAACCTCAGGCTCCTGGACCAAATGAGGAGACTCTCCTCTTGCTTCTGTCTGCAGGACAGAAAAGACTTCGCTTTCCCCCAGGAGATGGTGGAGGGCAGCCAGCTCCACGAGGCCCAGGCCATCTCTGTGCTCCATGAGATGCTCCAGCAGAGCTTCAACCTCTTCCACACAGAGCGCTCCTCTGCTGCCTGGGACACCACCCTCCTGGAGCAGCTCCACACTGGACTCCATCAGCAGCTGGACGACCTGGACGCCTGCCTGGGGCAGTGATGGGAGAGAAGACTCTGCCCTGGGGAGGAGAGGCCCCACACTGGCCGTGAAGAGGTACTTCCAGGGCATCCATATCTACCTGAAAGAGAAGGAATACAGCGACTGTGCCTGGGAAATTGTCAGAGTGGAGATGATGAGATCCTTCTCTTCATCAGCCAGCTTGCGAGAAAGGTTAAGATGATGGATGGAGACCTGAACTCACCTTGATATGACTCTTACTGACTAAGATGCTACATCACCCTTGTACGCTCACCTGCAGCCATTTAAAAGACTGTGAATTCTGCTTTAGCCACAATATTTATTGAATTAAATAAATAAATCCTTTTTCAGTAGTAATAAGCAAGTAGGTATAAAATTATTCAGCTGCACAGGAATCAGTGCATAGCGATGACTGCCCTGATGTTATTCATGTTTCTTATGTACATATTTTCATTTATTATTTTATCTCATCATATTTATATTTTCATATAAAATTTTGTTTACATTTTAATAAAATTTAGAAAATGTGTTCATTTCCTTAATTTTCTAATTTGTTTTTATTAAACTCTTATGAAGGTAAACTTGTTTCTTCATTCTGAAGACCTAAATCTTTATTTTGTGTACATAAACCTATTGTGGAATAGCATTTGCCCTTGTATACTATGGAATGGCTCTATTACTTCTCAGGACTTGATTGTCAAAAGGTGGAATTCCTGGAATTCCCTGGCAGTCCAGTGGTTTGGACTCCACGCTTCCAGTATAGGAAGCGCAGGTGCCATGGATATCTGCTCAGGGAACTACGATTCTGCAGGCTACGGAGGGCAGCCCTCCATTCCACCCCTCCAAAAAAAAAAAAGGTATAAAGGAGTTCTGAAACTGTGGTAAATGAATTAGTCCTGGAGTCACAGATAAACTAATTTATACCCAGTCAGCAAAGAACTGTTGGTGTCAGTATCTGGGGGGAAGACTCATCTCCTCCAGAAAAGTTGCCAACATGTGGTGCTGAGTGGCTGATCCCGACACCTGTTACTCTTCCTCCCACCTTCCCCTCAGTCCTGCTTTACTGAACAATCTACTCCCTTACACAATCTCCTCACTGCCTCCCACACAGGATCTCTGTTCTGGGGTGGTTTCTGGTTCAAAGTTTCTCTGAGTGGAAATCACTGGAAGAGAGCGCAAGTGAAAGGAGAGTTCTAGAAATTTCAAAGCCTTTGAATTGCAGCTCTGCTATTTAACAGCAGTGTGACCCTGCAAAATATCACAAACACTAAGGAGAAGGAAATGGCAACCCACTCCAGTATCCTTTCTTGAAAATCCCATGGACAGAAGAGCCTGGTGGGCGACAGTCCATGTGTCACAAGAGTCCGACACGACTGAACCAACTTAGCATGCACGCAGGCACGCATGCTGTCTTGATCCTCTTCTTTAATATGGGGAAAATAAGAGTAGTTTTTCATAGGACTACTGTTAGGATCAATGAGCCCATACTACAAGAAGCATAAAAGAGTGCCTGGCAGTAATGATCAGGACAGTGAGTCCCACAGTAGCTGCCCACAGGGAGCAGACGGGACAGCTGGCCGGAGGCAGTGACTGGAAGGTAACACGGGAAAGATGCTAGGTCCTTGGTAAAAATATTTAACTTGGGTGCTAATCTCACAGTTTAGTTTGTGAACTCTTCTGTGCTCAATGCTGAAGACAGTTCCAATTTCAGTATCTCAGACTTCTAGAAGCATTCTTAGGAGTTCATAGAAATTCTTTGAGAAAGAAGGATTAGTAGAAAATGCTTTCATCTACTATAAAAATGAATAATAGGGAAATCATAGAAATCTCATAGGACTGCAGAATATCACACACATTACTCATTAATAATGTTTCTTGTTCTTTAGTAAGAGTACTACTCTACTACTTCTTGAAGACATTTCTAAAATTACCTTCTCAACTCGCTGTTGGGTTTCAGTCTTTCAGCAGCAAAGCAGAGGCGGGAAGAAAAGAGCAAGGGCCATGCAGGATGAGGCTCTGCTCTCCAGCCCTGGGCTGTCCTGGGTTTGATCCTAGTTGTTTTCCGTGAAGACTTCAGTCCCTAAGTGCCGGCAGTGTCACCTCCTAGAGTCGGTCCTTCTCAGAAATTAGTGCCTTTGAGGAGAGACTGCTACAAGTGTATGCAGGTGTCTTATACCCAAGCGAGAGTCTTTCTCTGAACACGGGGCCATGAAGTCAATTTTATTGATCAAAACACATAAACCTTAAACATGCATACTGCCAACTGTCCATGACAACAGTGGCTACACTAATCCATATTGAAGACCATATAAGCACTTATACATTCTCACTCACTGACCAAAACAGGATCTTATCATCCTTTTTACTTTTTGCCAGTCTGACTGGTGACACATAGCATCTAGCAGCAACCATTAGTTTTCCTTTCCCTAATTGATGGCGGTTGTTATCAGTCATACTCCAGTCAGGAAAACAGAAAATTCCTTCCAGCCTTCTAGTCCACCCTTGGAACTGGTATGGGAAAGGCAAACAATCCGCAGGCAAAGGAGAAATGTACTGGAAGGAACTAGAGCCCCAGCATCACAGAGTAGAGTTGAGGAGAAGAGCTGTGGAGCTGAGACGTTGGTTGAAGACCGCTGCACTAGGATAGAGGACGGCCTTTCCCCATCACATCCACTGCAAGCGCGGCTTCCCTGTGAATTTCTGATCCACACAGACGCACCCACTGCTCCTGCACTCACTTTACTCACGTAAAGAAGGTCATCATTCATTTTCAGTCAAACTCCGTGATCTCCAGCTAGAAGACACACAGATTGCAAGGCCCTCAACCAGATCCCAGGCTCCACACTCACACTGCACTCCTGCCATCTGGCTGCTATCCAGTCTGAGTTTCATTTGTGACAAAGACACTTGTGGTTTTCCTGTGTTCAGGGTCCAGAACTGTCTTCTGTTCAAATTGATGAACTAGGTCATGACCTGCTCTAGTTTTCAGGCCTTTAAAAATCTATCTTGATGATGATGTCTTCCAAAGACACATGCTGGAATCATATGCCCAACTGCCTATTTCACAGTTGGTGTCTACTGAGCACACATTATGCTGAAATCAAAAGCATTTTAATTGCAATTTTTTAAACAACTTATCCATATGAGAAGACATTTTGAAAAGTTAATGAAACTCTCCCATGACAAACTGACTAAAAAAAATGCTTAATATGACCTTTGGTTAAAAGAAATGAGAGGAAAAAAGGATTTTGTAAACTGAGATGAGTTATTCAAAGTAGTTACTGGGTCACAAGTTTGTCAAATATGGCTTTCGATCAGATGAAGAGAGATATACAAAGAAGTAATATTGAAAACATTACTGATGATTTTGCTTCCATTAAAGCCAGGAACTTAAAGTACTGTTGTGGCGTAAGGAAAATATTTGAATTTGATGTGAGTTGAAGACTTATACATTTTAAAACATCTTCCAACCAATTAACATTACAGGAGAAATTAACCATTTAATGTTAAATGAAATAATTTTCCCTGTACCAAGGAGCTTCATTTCAAGTCTCAGTTTTGTCCCCAAGTCTTCCCACTGGAGGGTCCCAATATCTAGTAGATTCCTGTCCAGATTGTAGATACCTTTCCCCTTTCCCTGAATTACTCCTTTTCCCCATAAACAAGGGCTTCCCTTGTGGCTCAGCTGGTAAAGATCTGCCCGCAATGAGGGAGACCTGGGTTCAATCCCTGAGTTGGGAAGATCTCCTGGAGAAGGGAAAGGCTACCCACTTCAGTGTTCTGGCCTGGAGAATTCCATGGACTGTATAGTCCATGGGGTCGCAAAGAGTCAGACAGACTGAACGACTTTCACTCACTCCACAACAATTCTGAATCCGAAAACATACCACAACATGCTGCGATTTCCAGTCGTCAATCGCGGCATAAAAGGGCATCGGTGGAACCGCTCTGGCTAAAATCTTCTCCCAGGAAGGGGAGGATGGACGCAATGGTAGCTTATCTAGAATTTGGAGGTGCAGAAATCAGGCTCTGAGCGACGCGGCGCAAAGCTCGCCTGGGCAGTGGGGCCCGAAAAGGAAGTTTCCTCTCTGTTCCCGCGGCCCCAAGCTCTCCCTGGGCCCCCGCGGCGCCTCGCTCCGGTCGCGGCTCCTGCCCACGGCGACCCGCTTGTTGTCCCCGTGGATCTGAAGCCCCAGCCGGCAGCGCTGTACCTGGAGGCGGGTCCCGCTGGGTGGGCGGTGCCGGTCTGTCAGTTACTGAGAGATCGGGCGCCCCCTCCCGGCCGCTGGGGCGCAGCAAAAGGAGTTTGGAGGGCTCAGGAGATTAATAGTGCACGACCTGAACTGTTTCACAGGGGCCCAGGTGAAGGGCTGAATTTCTGAACTCCTGGTCTCCCTGCTGATGGCAATGGGGAGGCTCTCTCCATCCCTCACATTTGACCGGTTAGCTTAGGTCGTCTTCTATTCTGTCATTTCCCAAATTCATATAATTTGGAAGCAAAAGTTTGTTGCTGAACCACGAAAGACACCAGGATTCTTGGCCTCCAAGAAGAAGAATTCAATCCAGGGCCAGTGACGAGGCTTGATCGCTCAGAACTTTTGTGTAATAAAGTTTTATTAAAGTATAAAAGAGATAGAGAAAGCTTCTGACATAGACATCAGAAGGGGGCAGAAAGAGTGCCCTGTGCTAGTCTTCAGCCAGATGTTATATAGCTACTGCTGCTGCTGCTGCTAAGTCGCTTCAGTCGTGTCTGACTCTGTGCAACCCCACAGACGGCAGCCCACCAGGCTCCCCCGTCCCTGGGATTCTCCAGGCAAGAACACTGAGTGGGGTGCCTCCAATGCAGAAAAGTGAAAAGTCAAAGTGAAGTTACTCAGTCGTGTCTGACTCTTAGCAACCCCATGAACTGCAGCCTACCAGGCTCCTCCGTCCATTTGATTTTCCAGGGAAGAGTACTGGAGTGGGGTGCCATTGCCTTCTCCTATATAGCTACTAGCTACTAGCATTCTGCTAATTAGAGACAGGAAATGTCTCAAAACTCAGAGGATGGCACCAGGCCCCTCACCCACAACATGCATGAGACAACACTGGCACCAGGTGAGTCATCCCTGGCCATAAAACGATTGACATGAATCTTGAAGAAAGGCAGATTTTCAAACAAATATACAGTATCATTAACACAGATCAGGAGAACACTCTATGAGTGTAACATACTGGTTTGTCAAGTCGGTTCTGAGCCTTTAGGTGGAACTGACTTGAACACAGAGTCTAGGATAAATACACAGTACATTATTAGCTTAAGACAAACATTTCCATTAGAAAAATGCATTGGTTAGCTCAAGGTTTGGGAAAAGTTCAGTTCAGGTGGAACCAGGTGTCATTATGGCAACACAGAAGTTTAAGAGAAACCTCTTTCTAAATGTGTATGGAGAAGGGGAACAATTCTAACACCAGTTTGTTTCCTCCTGCCACTGAAGAGAGAGAAAGAAAGTGTCTGACATTTGCAGCCTGTTTCCTCTGTTTGGAGACCCCTGGCCTTCCTGTCTGTTACCCTCTCAAAAGATTTAAGTAGTTTTTTTACTTACATTCACAAAGCCATCAGCTTGGTGTTTTCTACAGAGGATTCACTGAAATGTTTGTAATCCAATCTCCTGCTGGGGTCATAACTCATAAGGATCTTGTCCATCATGTATCTCCAATTTATGGTGAGAATTCATTGAACAATCTATATGAATCATCTTGGACAGTTAAATATGATTATTTTATAATTATTAGAATTATTAATCTTGTCAATCACATTTAGACTTTCAGTAAGAACTACCAGTTGATAATTGCATTTTTCTTCTTATACAAAATAATCAGACATGTTGTAAATCGATCAGCTTATCTAGAATTGGAGGTAGATGTGAACTGATGGAAACAAGAGGTTTGTAGCATCGAGGTATGAAACACAAGGATGCATCTCGTGTTACAAATAAAACAGGAAATTAAGTGAGGGCTCAGCACATGCGGTGTGCGCAGGTGTGACAGTCTACATCAGCAGTGTGGAATCTGACACACTAGATTTTGAAAACTGGATTTGCCATTTCATTGTTAGATTATTTTATTCAAATAAAGTCTTAGCAGGAGGCTCTTCTAAGCAAAGATATTAACTCAGTTTCAACTACGTTGGAAGGATTGCCTGAGTCCCTCACAAAGGCTAAGGAATTTGTAGTTGTTGTCACTGTCATTTTTGATAAACACTGATAGTCTGTGGAATTTGTCTGGCAGGTCCTTGGTAATCATGTCCACGGTAGTCTTGTAACATTTAATTAGTAATCAATTCAGGATGGATGTGCCATGAGAAGTGAGGGCAGCATCAGGGAATGTGTTCTTATTCCTCAATAATATCAAGAATGAAATAGATCCTAATGAATCCTTGCCATAAACACAATACCTTGGTATCTCTTACTACCGTGTTACGGACTGAATGTGTGTGTGTTCTCCAAATTCATATATTGAAACCCTACCCCTTGACTTCCCTGATGCTCCAGGGGCCAGGACTCCATGCTCCCAAAGCAGGGAGCCTGAGCTGGATCTCTGGTCAGGAAACTAGGTTCTGCATGGCAAGCAAGACTTCCCGTGGCTTAAGTAAAGATCCTGCACGAAGCAACCAAGATCCAAGATCCAGCATACATCGACTAAGACATGCCTCAGCCAAATAAACACATGAAATAAATATTTTAAAAATTCTTTAAAAGCCCACAGAAACCCAACCCATCAGTGTGATAGTATCAAGAGCTGGAATATTAGGGAGATCATTAGGATTAGTAATCAACAAAATTCAGTTATTATTTTTAATGTCATAACTACTATTAGCTAGACTAATATCAGGATCTTTTGGAATCATTTACTTTCCTTTCATTCTAGTTGTTTCAAAGCATATTCTCTTTGCCCAAGTGGATTTATCACCTACGCAGATGCTCAGCAAGGCTGGTTTTGTCGACCCTGCCAGAGAGGATTAGTGTTGAAGCAACTGGGGCTCTGATTGTCTGTCTCTTGTGAGCTGGTGAGTATGACTTCTTCCTTCTCCCCTTATACTGACCAAATGTTGATTAAAGAAAAGAAAAATTAGGAGGCTGGTCTTACAAAGCTGACAGCAGTCAACCGATCAAGGACTTGTCCTTTGAGCTTCTGTAAGAAGCAGCCCTGTCCCAGCCTTTCTGTTGTTCACACTGGCCTCATCGTTTCCCTCTGCCTCAGACTTGTCCCCAGCTGTGCTGCACTGCAGTTTGCTAACTCAGAATACGTCACCGCTGCTGCTGCTAAGTCGCTTCAGTCCTGTCCGACTCTGTGCAACCCCATAGACAGCAGCCCACCAGGCTCCCCCATCCCTGGGATTCTCCAGGCAAGAACACTGGAGTGGGTTGCCATTTCCTTCTCCAATGCATGCTGGGTCAGGGGAAAACCACTTCTCTTCTTTCATATTCATGACATTGAGACTTACTCTTGTTTTCTTGTTGCCCACAAAAAAAACTGTGCACTTTTACTTTCTAGAAAAGTTGCAAAGAGAAACCAAAAAATCTGACGTCTTGAAAGTGATAGAGATACAGCCCCTCTGGCTTTCTTTACTTCCCTTTGTTGTTCTTACGTCATCATGAATTGCAACCACAACAGGAGCAATGAGACAAATCTTGCCCAATAACTCAGTCAGTTCAGTTCAGTTTAGTCGCTTAGATGTGTCCGACTCTTTGCAGCCCCATGAACTGCAGCACACCAGGCCTCCCTGTCCACCACCAACTCACAGCTGCTGCTAAGTCGCTTCAGTCGTGTCTGACTCTGTGCGACCCCAGAGACGGCAGCCAGCCCACCAGGCTCACCTGTCCCTGGGATTCTCCAGGCAAGAACACTGGAGTGGGTTGCCATTTCCTTCTCCAATGCATGAAAGTGAAATGTGAAAGTGAATTCACTCAGTCGTGTCCGACCCTCAGCGACCCCATGGCCTGCAGCCTTCCAGGCTCCACCGTCCATGGGATTTTCCAGGCAAGAGTACTGGAGTGGGGTGCCATTGCCTTCTCCTGCCAACTCCCAGAGCCTACCCAAAAGAAGTCACTAAGTGAATATAAAAAGTTTAAATGAAAAATTACACTCAAGGAAGGAAGACTATTTCTCCTGATCTAGTAGGCTGGGTCTCACTGCCCTGCATTCTCAGAGGAACAGAGACAGAGGAACAGAGATGCCTGGTGGAATCAACTGCCTGAATGAACAACTGTAACTCACTAGATTCTGTGACATAAGCTTCCAACAAGAGACAACACCAATACTGAATCTCCATCCTCCAGCTCAGAAAGTTTGAGCAGAACAAGTGTCAGTTTAAGTAAAAGAGTTGAATAATAAAAACTATACTTAGCAGGGTAGATATTATTTATCTACTAAAAGCAAAATAACTGCAGTTGGAAATTCCTCCACCAACTTGCACAAACGCACTTTTGCTCTCAAGGACTGAGCTTTGCTGACACTTTGGACACGTGGGGAAACGGGTCAGAGAAGAGGAGGTCACCACTGAGAACTAGGGTCCTTCACACAAACACTGCAGGTGAGAGTTGATGGTTCAGGAAGACGATTCATTTTCACAAGTAAATGAGCCCTCCACAGAAAGGAGATTTTTGAGTCCTCAGGATGTGGTGAGCCTGCCCTAAGGGAGGGAGCCCAGCAGGTGAGCAAGGGGACTCTGTCACTCCAGAGGACAGGGGGTGGCTCCATGTGATCTCTCCCGTGTGAGTGAGGTGCTGCTGGGGAAATACAATTATCCTGGAATTAGAGTCTCCCCACCCATATCATCTGAGAAGAACCAGAATTCTTGGTAGGGGTAATGGCCGGGCCAGCAATAGACAATAGGTCTCCAGTACGAAAATGGTGAAAGCAAGCGTGATGTCTGTAATAGCCCTGCCTTCGTGGTTCCCTGAAGCACAACCACATGGACCTGCAGGAATGTGTTCTAGAAGGAAAAGAAACATGGGAGGAGCTCATGGACTCACAATAATCAGCCTCTTCTCTAAATCAAACACTCAAGAAAACCCATCCTTTGTTTCAAACAGTTTCTTTGCTAGAGTGACGTGGTAAATCCCTGATAAATACAGAGCCTGCCTTCCTAAGTAAAGTAAGAAACAGAAATTGAGCCTAGGATCAGGGCCAAAGATCTGTTCATGGAACAGAGAAGAGCTACATTTACACATGAAAGAGAAAGAGTCATAATGTTTGTACTAAGAAACCTACATTATTTCTGATGTAAGACAAAGACCTTTCTCATTTGATTGATAAATATCCATGTAGATGGGTACATTTGAAGTTATTGGGAAATAGATAAAATTAAGGGTTTAGACTGATGACAATTTCTTTGACCATATTCAGAATAAATAAATGAAAATCAAAAAAGGAAGTAAAAGTGTATAGAAATGACTAGAAAATGAAAATTGCTGTGTTCTCTATTTAATGGCCTTGCTTAGAAAACATGGCATCAGAGAACCTACCTCAGGGTTCCACCAGACGCCATCTCAGCCAGCCCAGCAGCAGCCTCATCTTCCCCATGGCCTTCGTGCTCTCTCTACTGATGGCCCTGGTGCTGGTCAGCTACAGCTCTGGAGGATCCCTGGGCTGTGACCTGTCTCAGAACCATGTGCTGGTTGGCAGGCAGAACCTCAGGTTCCTGGGCCAAATGAGGAGACTCTCCCCTTGCTTCTGTCTGCAGGACAGAAAACACTTCGCTTTCCCCCAGGAGATGGTGGAGGGCGGCCAGCTCCAGGAGGCCCAGGCCATCTCTGTGCTCCACGAGATGCTCCAGCAGACCTTCAACCTCTTCCACACAGAGCGCTCCTCTGCTGCCTGGGACACCACCCTCCTGGAGCAGCTCCGCACTGGACTCCATCAGCAGCTGGACGACCTGGACGCCTGCCTGGGCCCGGTGACAGGAGAGGAAGACTCTGCCCTGGGAAGGACGGGCCCCACACTGGCCGTGAAGAGGTACTTCCAGGGCATCCATGTCTACCTGAAAGAGAAGGAATACAGTGACTGTGCCTGGGAAATCGTCATAGTGGAAATCATGAGATCCTTGTCTTCATCAACCAGCTTGCAAGAAAGGTTAAGAATGATGGATGGAGACCTGAACTCACCTTGACATGACTCTCACTGACTGAGATGCCCCATCATCTTTGCACACTCATTTGCGGCCATTTCAGAAGACTCTAATTTCTGCTTTAGCCACAAAATTTATTGAATTACTTCAGCCAATACTTTGTCAGTAGTAAATGAATATATATAAATTTTTGTGGCTGCAGGTGCATCAGTCCTGAAGTGAAGACTGCCCTGATTGTATTGTTTGTTTGCTTATTTATTTTGTTATATTTATTCTTTTGTCTCCTCATATTCATTTTTCCACATAAAATATTTTTGTTTACATTGTATTAAAATTTAACAAATACATTCACATTTTTATTTCATTAAATTTGTAACAATGTTTTATTTATTAAATATTATCAAGGTGAACTTCTTGAATTTTTTACCGTTTTATGTTTAGTTGCTTGGTAAAGTCTGACTCTTTTGTGACCCCTTAGACTGTAGCCCACCAGCCTCCTCTGTCCATGGGATGATCAAGGCAAGACTACTGGAGTATGTTGCCATTTACAGGGGATCTTCCCAACCAAGGATGGAATCTGGAATCTGCATTTCAGGCAGATTCCTTACTGTCTGAGCCACAAGGGAAGACCCTTGTTTGAAAGAAATGAGAGAAAAAGGGATTTTGTAAACTGAAATTAATTATTTACGATAGTTACTGGGTCATCAGTTCAGTTCAGTTCAGTCACTCAGTCATGTCCAACTCTTTGCAACCCCATGAACTGCAGAACGCCAGGCCTCCCTGTCCATCACCAATTCCCAGAGTTCACTGAGACTCACGTCCATCGAGTCAGCAATGCCATCCAGCCATCTCATCCTCTGTTGTCCCCTTCTCCTCCTGCCCTCAATCTTTCCCAGGATCAGGGTCTTTTCAAATGAGTCAGCTTTTCTCATCAGGTAACCAAAATATTGGAGTTTCAGCTTCAGCATCAGTCCCTTCAATGAACACCCAGGACTGATCTCTTTAAGATGGACTGGTTGGATCTCCCTGTAGTCCAAGGGACTCTCAAGAGTCTTCTCCAACACCACAGTTCAAAAGCATCAATACTTCAGTGCTCAGCTTTCTTTATAGTCCAGCTCTCACATCCATACATGACCACTGGAAAAACCATAGCCTTGACTAGATGGACCTCTGTTGACAAAGTAACATCTCTACTTTTTAATATGCTGTCCAGGTTCGTCATATCTTTCCTTCCAAGGAGCATGCTTCTTTTAATTTCATGACTGCAATCACCATCTGCAGTGATTTTGGAGCCCAGAAAAATAAAGTCAGCCACTGTTTCCACTGTTTCCCCATCTATTTGCCATGAAGTGATGGGACCAGATGCCATGATCTTAGTTTTGTGAATGTTAAGTTTTAAGCCAACTTTTTCACTCTCCTCTTTCACTTTCATCAAGAGGTTCTTTAGTTCTTCACTTTCTGCCATAAGGGTGGTGTCATCTGCATATCTGAGGGTATTGATATTTCTCCCCACAGTCTTGATTCCAGCTTGTGCTTCCTCCAGCCCAGTGTTTCTCATGATGTACTCTGCATATAAGTTAAATAAGCAAGGTGACAATATACAGCCTTGACAGACTCCTTTTCCTATTTGGAACCAGTCTGTTGTTCCATGTCCAGTTCTAACTGTTGCTTCCTGACCTGCATACAGGTTTCTCAAAGGCAGGTAAGTGGTCTGGTATGCCCATCTCTTGAAGAATTTTCCACAGTTTATTATGATCCACACAGTCAAAGGCTTTGGCATTGTCAATAAAGCAGAAACAGATGTTTTTCTGGAACTCTCTTCTTTTTCAATGATCCAGCAGATGTTGGCAATTTGATCTTTGGTTCCTCTGCCTTTTCTAAAACCACCTTGAACATCTGGAAGTTCATGGTTCATGTATTGCTGAAGTCTAGCTTGGAGAATTTTGAGCATTACTTTACTAGCGTGTGAGATGAGTGTAACTGTGAGGTAGTTTTAGCATTCTTTGGCATTGTTAGTCAAATACGGCTCATACAATGAAGTGAGATAAACTAGGAAGAAATTTTGGAAACATTACTGATAATTTTGTTTCTACTGAAGCCAAGAACTTAACATTTTGTTTTGTCTTAGAGAAAATATCTTAACTTGATATTTAAGACTTATAAAGTTTAAGTTATTTGTAATTACTTATAAATTATAAGAATCCGCCTGCAATGCAGGTACCCCCAGGTCGATGAGTGGGTCAGGAAGATTCCCTTGGAGAAGGAATAGGCTTCACTCCAGTATTCTTAGGCTTCCCTAATGGCTCATCTGGTAAAGAATCTGCCTGCAATGTGGGAGACTGAGTTCGAACCCTGGGTTGGGAAGATCCGTGGAGAAGGGAATTCCTACCCACTCTAGTATTCTGACAGGGAGGCCTGGCGTGCTGCGATTCATGGGGTTGCAAAGAGTCGGACACGACTGAGCAACTGATCTGATCAGATCTGATCTGATCTGATCTAGTATTCTGGCCTGGAGAATTCCATGGACTATATAATCCATGGGGTCACAAAGAGTCAGACATGACTGAACGGCTTTCACTATAAATTTTGAAATATTTTTAACCAGTTAACATTGCAAGAGAAATTAACCATTGATATTAATATTAAATGAAATAATTTTCCCTTTAAATTAAGTCTCAGTCTTGTCCCAAGTCTTCACACTGGAGGGTCCGAATATCTCATAGATTCCTGTCCAGACTTCAGGTGCCTTTCCCTTTTCCCTGAATCCCTGAAAGAATTAGTCTTTCTCCCCAGAAACAATCCTGAATTTGAAAATACTTCACAACATGCTCTATTTTCCAGCCATCAATCGCAGCATAAACAGCCCGGTGTAAACCACTCTGGCCAAAATCTCCTCCTAGGAAGGCGAGGGTGGACATGGGGGCAGGTGCAGAAATCTAAGAATCTGAGCAAAGTAGCATTAAAGCTCCCCTGGGCAGTGGGACCAAAAAGGAAGCTTCCTCACTGCTCCCGCGGCCCCACGGGCTCGCTTGGCTATGGCGGCGCCTGGCCAGGTCAAGACTCTTGTCGAAGGGGACTCCTCGGTTCTCCCTGGATCCTGCTCGGGAGTTCTCGGCGCTGGACCTGGAGGTGCGTCCCGTGCATTACTGAGAGTTCAGGTGCACATCCTGGCCGCTGGGGCTCAGCGAAGGGAACTTGGAGAACTTAGCTTAGTGCAGGACCTGAGCTGTTTCACTGAGACCCAGCTGAAGTGCCGAATTTCTGAAAGTCTGGTCTCCCTGCTGATGGCAACGGGGATGCTCTGCTCCATCCCTAACATTTCACCTGTTAGCATATGTCGTCTTCTATTCTTCCAGTCATTTCCCATACTCATGTAATTTGGTAGCATTGTTTTTAACCTAAATCCACAAGAGCCCTGTCAGCTTGGTGTTTTCTACAGTTGTTCTCATTGTTTAGTTGCTAAGTCTTATTCGACTTTGTGACCCCATGGACTGTAGCCTGCCAGGCTTCTCTGTATGGGAGTTCCCAGACAATACTGGAGTGTGTTGCTATTTCCTCCTCCAGAGGACCTTCCCAATCCAGGATCTAACACCCCTCTCCTGCATGGACACGTGGATTCTTTAATCCACTGAAAGATTCTCTCCCACCAGGGAAGCCTGTTTCCTACAGAGACTCACTGAAATGTTTGTAATCCAATCTCTTGCAATGGCTATAATTCTCAAGGGTCTTATCTATCATGCATCTCAAGTTTATGGTGACAGTTAATTGAGCAATCTATATGAATCATCTTGGACAGTTAAATATGATATTTTATAATTATTAGAAATATTAACTTTGTCAGTCACATTTAGACTCTCAGAAAGAATTACCAGTTGATAATTTCATTTTGCTTATTACATAAAATAATCAGGATACTTTGTCTATTGCTCAATTCATCTAGAAATTTGGAGGTAGACGATAAACTAATGAAAATATAGAGTACTGTAAAAGCAAGGTAAGGAATACAAAGGCACAATGTGTGTTAGTGAAATAGGAAAATAAGCGATGGTTCAATACATACAATTTGCACAGTGTTTATGGTATGGATAGGGAGGTGGAGTTTGGAATTTGACATAATAGGTTTTGAAACCTGGATTTGCCATTTTCTTATTAGATTGTTTTATTCAAATAAAGTCTTAGCAGGTGGCTCCTGGAAATGAGAATATTTACAACTCAGGTTCAACTATGTTGGAAGGATTAAGTGTCCCTTTTAAGGGTTAAGGAATTTGTAATTGGTGTCAACATCATTTTTTATAAAGACTGAAAGTCTGTGGAATTTGTTTGGCAAGTTCTTGGTAATCATGTTCCCAGTAGCATTATAACATTTAATTAGTAATCAATTCAGGATGAATGAGCCATAATAAGGGATGACAGCATCAAGGAATGTGTTATCCTCAAATAAACATCAAGAATGAAATATAGTCTAATGAATCTGCAATAAACACAATGCCACAGTATCTTCTTGTTACCATGTTACAGGTTGAATGTGTGTGTTCCCAAAATTCATATATTAAAATCTACCCCCACCATGTGATCATATCAGGAAGTGGGATATTAGAGAAATCATTAGGGTTAGAGGAGATTATGAGAGGGGATTCCTCATGCACAGGATTACTGTCTTCATGAGGCTCACAAGATACTTGGCTTCCTCGCTGCTCCTCACCATGTGAGGACATAGAGAGACGCTGGCAGTCTGCAACCCCGAAGAGGGTTCTCACCAGAACTCCACCCTGCTGGCACCCTGAGCTCACACTTGCAGCCCCCAGGACTGTGACAAATAAACTTCTATCACTGATGAGCCACCAGACTCTGGGACCTGTTAGAGCAGCCTGAACCAAGACCCAGGGCATGGCACATTT
Source organism: Bos indicus x Bos taurus (assembly GCF_003369695.1). Lineage (NCBI taxonomy): Eukaryota > Metazoa > Chordata > Mammalia > Artiodactyla > Bovidae > Bos > Bos indicus x Bos taurus. Next base: position 88,340 of record NW_020867147.1, read on the forward strand.
AGCGCCTGCAGTCCACTAGTTGAGGTTGTATGTAAATATTTCATGTTCAAAGCATACATGACAGAGAAGAAATTGTCATGTGTAATTACTCTCAACCCCCTTCTTCAGAAAGAAAACTGATAATCTGCACTCACAAGTAAAAAGTGTAGAGTCTGAATCAGAGAGAGGAATGATGGCCCATCTAAAGGACATCTAAAGGACATTAAGAGTACTGATGAACGAAAGGAAACAGCAAGAAAAATGAGGCAACAGGGGAGAATGCTCTGCCTTCTGGTTCTTCCCAAGGGATAATGGGAAAAATATACCTAAAATAATTTTTATTTTAATATATTTTGAAAAACACTTGGATATTTTAAAAATCATTTAGCCATTTAGCCAATTGTTCCCTATCCATGGCTTGATCCAAATATTTGCATGAACCATTTCTTTAATCAGTAACAGTCAGAGAGGGGGCAGTGAAATTAACCAATTTGCTTAACTACATGTTTTGGTGAAAGCCAGTAAATTTCAGTATCTTGAGAATTAAAATATTTCCCCTTAATTCCTGAGTTTTCCTGCCAACTTGTTCAAGAAGAAATCTGTTGGTTTCATGTTCTAAATTTTTTTTTCTTATTATCCATGAATAGGCCAGGAAATATTTTTTTTTAGTTTAATCTGTACAGGGATAAATATTCTTAAGGCAGGAAGTAACAGCTCCCCGGGCCTTGGCCCTGGTGGTGGCCGTGCTCTGACTCACCCCCAGGACATCCTGGACATCTTCCAGAGGTCCCATCACCACCACCAGGTTCCCTGTCTCTGAGCTGTTGCTGGATGGTACCAGAAGGGACTCGAATCTGTAAATTCAACCCCAACTCGCTGACTCCTTGCCTGAAGTCCTTCAGTAAATGGAATCCTTCCTGTAAAATAAAACAAAAAACTCTAGGGAAGGCTTGGAAAATGCAAGGTTCCGAGCTCCCAACCAGAGAACACTGTCGATGGCAGGACTACAAGACTCCCTCTCCAGCTCTCAGCACTGTGAAAACAAAAAGTGTTTTCCCCCAATAGTAAATCAGTATCAAAAGACTCACTGAGGATGCTGCGCCCTGACGATCTGCAGAGCCCAGAACTGCAAACTCCCCAAAGTGGGCATCCCAAAGGAACTCAAGTAAAAGAGCTCTTGGCCCTCCTACAGCTGCCTGGAGAAGCACACTGTCCAGGGCTCAAGGGAAGGATATTTTATTGCTATTTTTGAGTTGCTAAATCCTGTGCTCAATCCTGTCTGACTCTTTGCGACCCCATGGACAGCAGCACGCCAGGATTCCCTGTCCTTCACTATCTGCTGGAGTTTGCTTAAATCCATAACCACTGAGTTGGTAATGCCATCCAAACATTTCCTCCTCTATAGCCCCCTTCTCCTCCTGCCCTCAATCTTCCCCAGCATCAGGGTCTTTTCCAATGAGTTGGCTCTGTACATCAGATGGCCAAAGTACAGGGCTTCCCTGGTAGCTCAGATGGTAAAGAATGTACCTGCAAGTGTGGGAGACTTGGGTTTGATCCCTGGGTCAGGAAGATCGCCGGAAAAGGGAATGGCAACCTACTCCAGTATTCTTGCCTACAGAATTCCATGGACAGAAGAGCAAGTGGCTGGCTACGGTCCATGGGGTCACAAAGATGAGACATGACTGAGCAACTAACATTTACTTACATATTGGAGCTTCATTCTTGACTGGTTTGATCTCCTTGCTATCCAAGGGACTCTCAAGAGTCTTCTCCAGCACCATAATTTGAAAGCATTGATTCTCCTGCACTCGCCTTCTTTATGGTCCACCTCTCACATCCAAACAAGACTATTGGAAACACCATAGCTTTGACTATACAGACGTTTGTTGTCAAAGTGATGTTTACTCTTTTTAACATGCTGTCTAGTTCTGCCATAGCTTTTCTTCCAAGGAGCAAGTGTCTTTTAATTTTGTAGCTACACTCAATGTCCACAGTGATTTTGGAGACCAAGAAAAGAAAATGTGTCACGGTTTCCACTCTTCCCCCATCTCTTTGCCACAGATGTCAGAAGCTTAGGTTTTTAAATGTTGAGTGTTATGTGAGCTTTTTCAGTCTCCTCTTTCACCCTCAACAAGAGGCTCTTTAGTTCTTCTTCGCTCTCCTCCATTGGATTGGTATCATGGTCCTATATTATTTATTCCTATCAAAGTCGTTAAGAACATCCATAAGAATGTCAAGAGCTAAACAGAAAGAAATGTTATAAAATTTAGATGAATATTCAGCAGACAGGGAATTAAAAATTGATTTCTGAAATGTAACAAAGTTAAAAGTACTTCAAAATAAATATGAAGAAAATAAACTAAGGTTTTCAATGATTTTGAGTTTTGAAAGATTTTTAAGTCTATCTATACTGTGGTATTATTATATATTTTTATATGAATTTCATATGAATACGTAATTTGGTACATTACTATTTATATAAGTAAATATTCTCCATTAAAAGTCATCCTTCAAACTCATTCATAAAGTTAAATAAAACTCAGCAGCTTTTACATTTATTGTACACCTTTCATTTTATGGCATCGTTAACCCTAGGGTGAATACAACAAGGAAGCTTTGCACTTTCCTTTTCTATGTATAAAGATATGCATGGAGTACAAAGATGGATCCACAGCATAAATGTATTGTCAAAATTTCATGGTGGGAGTAATTAGGAAAAAAAATCTCAGAAGACTTTGTCAATAGGGGAAGGGAAGGCAATAATGAAAAAAATGTTTGCGAAACACTGTCGTAACCCATTTGGAGAGTGCAAATTGAAAGCAAAAACAAAAGACGGAACTTTCATAAAATGGAAACCATGGGCTCCTATTTAAGACACAGGCCTGAAACAAGGTCTTCAGAGAACAAAGAGAGCAGGTTCACAGAGTCACCCATCTCACCAGGCCAGAAGCATCTGCAAGGTCCCCGATGGCCCCAGCCTGGTCCTTCCTCCTGGCCCTGCTGCTGCTCAGCTGCAATGCCATCTGCTCTCTGGACTGCCACCTGCCTCACACCCACAGCCTGGCCAACAGGAGGGTCCTGACGCTCCTGCGACAACTGAGGAGGGTCTCCCCTTCCTCCTGCCTGCAGGACAGAAATGACTTCTCATTCCCCCAGGAGGTGCTGCATGGCAGCCAGTTGCAGAAGGCTCAGGCCATCTCTGTGCTCCACGAGGTGACCCAGCACACCTTCCAGCTCTTCAGCACAGAGGGCTCGGCCACTACGTGGGATGAGAGCCTCCTGGACAAGCTCCACGCTGCACTGGATCAGCAGCTCACTGACCTGCAAGCCTGTCTGAGGCAGGAGGAGGGGCTGCGAGGGGCTCCCCTGCTCAAGGAGGATGCCAGCCTGGCTGTGAGGAAATACTTCCACAGACTCACTCTGTATCTGCAAGAGAAGAGACACAGCCCTTGTGCCTGGGAGGTTGTCAGAGCAGAAGTCATGAGAGCCTTCTCTTCCTCAACCAACTTGCAGGAGAGATTCAGGAGAAAGGACGGACACACACCTGGTTCAACACAGAAATGATTCTCACAAACCAACAGACCACAGTTCCTCCTGTGCTGCCATGTCAAGGACTCTCATTTCTGCTGTCATCCTGCCCTGAACTGAATCAATTTGTAAAATGATTTCAGGTATATTAAGTGACATCATGATCTAGTCTACAGGCACTACTCAGTCGCAGATACTCAAGCTGATCCATCTACTTATTTATCTATTTGGACATTTATCTAATTTAATATTTATTTATTTATATATAAAGAATTAAATTATTTTGTTCATAAAATTATGTATGTATACTTAAGGGAAAAATATATTTTGTATACGTTTATATATATATATATATATCATTAAACCTTACTATAAAAAACTTCCTTTCTTTTTCTTTAAAAAAAGCACATTAAGACTGAATATGCAACTTGATTAAAGAATGCATTTTACAATTCCTTCCCCCATCTTTATAATTTTCCCATTACAAGTAAAAATATACTTTCTCTAGCCCAGTGGTGTGTTGCTCTCAGGACGTAGCTGTGAGGATAATGAATCCAATCATTTTTGTAACTTTGATTTTTTTAACGGAAAGTAACATTCACATTTAATGGAATGTGAAGTCAAGGGGGCCTTAGAAAGCATCACTATGAACAAAGCTAGTGGAGGTGAGGGAATTCCAGTTGAGCTATTTCAAATTCTGAAAGATGATGCTGTGAAAGTGCTGCACTCAATATGCCAGCAATTTGGAAAACTCAGCGGTGGCCACAGGATTGGAAAAGTTCAGTTTTCATTCCAATCCCAAAGAAAGGCAATACCAAAGAATGCTCAAACAACCACACAATTGCACTCATCTCACACGCTAGTAAAGTAATGCTCAAAATTTTCCAAGCCAGGCTTCAGCAATATGTGAACCATGAATTTCCAGATGTTCAAACTGGTTTTAGAAAAGGCAGAGGAACCAGAAATCAAATTGTCAACATCCACTGGATCATCAAAAAAGCAAGAGAGTTCCAGAAAAACATCTATTTCTGCTTTACTGACTATGCCAAAGCCTTTGACTGTGTGGATCACAAAAAACTGTGGAAAATTCTGAAAGAGATGGGACTACCAGACCACCTGACCTGCCTCTTGAGAAACATATATACAGGTCAGGAAGCAACAGTTAGAACTGGACATGGAACAAAAGACTGGTTCCAAATAGGAAAAGGAGTACGTCAAGGCTGTATATTGTCACCTTGCTTATTTAACTTATATGCAGGGTACATCATAAGAAATGCTGGGCTGGAAGAAACACAAGCTGGAATCAATATTGTCGGGAGAAATATCAGTAACCTCAGATATGGAGATGACACCACCCTTATGGCAGAGAGTGAAGAGGAACTAAGGGCCTCTTGATGAAAGTAAAAGAGGAGAGTGAAAAAGTTGGCTTAAAGCTCAACATTCAGAAAACGAAGATCATGGCATCCGGTCCCACCACTTCATGGGAAATAGATGGGGAAACAGTGGAAACAGTGTCAGACTTTATTTTTCTGGGCTCCAAAATCACTGCAGATGGTGATTGCAGCCTTGAAATTAAAAGACGCTTACTCCTTGGAAGGAAAGTTATGACCAACCTAGATAGCACATTCAAAAGCAGAGACATTACTTTGCCAACAAAGATCCATCTAGTCAAGGCTATGGTTTTTCCAGTGGTCATGTATAGATGTGAGAGTTGGACTGTGAAGAAAGCTGAGCGCTGAAGAATTTATGCTTTTGAACTGTGGTGTTGGAGAAGACTCTTGAGAGTCCCTTGGACTGCAAGGAGATCCAGCCAGTCCATTCTAAAGGAGATGGGTCCTGGGTGTTCTTTGGAAGGAATGATGCTAAAGCTGAAACTCTAGTACTTTGGCCACCTTGTGCGAAGAGTTGACTCATTGGAAAAGACTCTGATGCTGGGAGGGATTGGGGGCAGGAGGAGAAGGGGATGACAGAGGATGAGATGGCTGGATTGCATCACTGACTCAATGGATGTGAGTTTGAGTGAATTCCGGGAGTTGGTGATGGACAGGGAGGCCTGGCGTGCTGCAGCTCATGGGGTCACAAAGAGTAGGACATGACTGAGCGACTGAACTGAACTGAACTGAACCTAAAAAACAATAATGAGTTAATTTATAATAAAATGTTAACTATTTTTAAAATAGTATAATTAGTAGTAGAAATGACTATCAGTTAGCTTGAATGCTACAATGAAAGGGAGAAAAATGGAATTCCCCCAGTAGAAGGTGGATCAAGCTGTGAGAGGATGTAAAAATAAAAGGTAACTACTTATAATAGACATTTCAGTGCAAATGTTCAATGGATATTGGAGATGGCAATTTACAAGCAATTTCATAAAGTGTAAGGCGTAACAGAAGAACTCATCAAATAGGACGAGAGTATGGAATGAGAAAAGGACTTAAAATGGAGTCCCATGACCTCAGTCTTAAAAGGGAGGGAATGGCACAAGGACGCGTCGATGGAAACGGCCATGTGTTAACAGCACACGAGGGCAGGAGGATAAGGGAACCCAGGAGAACGGCTCTGCAGGGCAGTTTCCTTAGAGGCAGGAAGCAAAGAGCAGGGGCTGTGAAGTGTGTGGTTCTGGTCTCCAGTCCTGGGCTGTCCTGGTTGGATCCTAGTTCTCTTTTCCATAAAGTCCCTTGTCCATCCTTGCTGGTAATGTCACCTCGTGGAGCCTCTGCATTGCTACTGAAAGACCAAATCCCAGAAGAGTTCAGAAGCCAATTTTTTCCCTTCTTATACTATAAAAGTAAGAAACATTATTAATGAATGAAGCGTTTGATTTTCTGCAACCTCCAAGGGGACTCATGCCAAGGGCCACCTTCCAGGATTGCAGCTGCTAGTGCCCTTGTCCCCATGCCAAGCCCCTGCTGACCCACCTCCACAGGAGACTCCACCTTTAGCAGGTAGGTCTGGTTTGGTACCCTGTGCGGTCACTGCTCCTTTCCACTGGGTCATGGTGCACTCAAGATTTTGTTTGTCCCCTTTGAGAATGGAGTCTTTTTCCAACAGTCCTGTGGAAGTCCTGTAATTAATCACACTGGCCTTCAGAGTCAGATTCCTTGGGGATACCCAGTCCCTTTGCCAGATCTGCAGGCTTGGAAGCCTGACATAAGGCTCAGAACATGCACAACAGTGGGAGAACTTTTTTGGTATTACTGTTTTCCAGTTTCTCGGTTTCCCATCTGGCAGGTATGGGGTTTATTTTTATTGTGATTGAGCACCTCCTTCGCCTTGTTGCAGTTTCTTCGTTGGCTTTGGACGTGGGGTATCTTTTTTGGGTGGGCTCCAGAGCCCTCCTGTGGATGGTTTTCAACAGCTAGTTGCGATTTCGGTGCTCTCGCAGGATGAGATGAGTGCATGTCCTTCTATTCTGCCATTTTGAACCAGAAGCTAAGCCAAAACTTTGATACTTCACCATTGAAATAGGCTGAAGTATCTCATGCACACCCATCATATCTTTTATTCACCACCATGGACATACTTTGGCTGAGATTTGAACAGAGGGTTAATTACTGGAATTAGGTATGTTGCCTGTCTTCAAATAGTATGATTTTCTAAGACAGATCTTAAAAATCAAATGTCAATGTGCTGTACAGAAAATATTATTATCGAGGCATATCCAAGTTCCTGCAGTAACAAGTCAGGGTTCATTTATAAAAATTGATCAACAAAGATCCCACCAATTTATACATTTACCATATTTCAACTTTTATTATTTTAAGAATTTCTTATAGTCTGTAGTTTCCAAGATCAAAGTCTTTCTTTTCATTTTAAACACCCCTCCCCTACACACATCCTCCATCAGGACCTTCTAACTGAGAGTCCCTTAAATGGGGAGGAAGTGACTCCCCAGAGCAGGAGCAAGTCTCCATTTCCTATTCCCACCCAGCATCCTGCACAGTGGTAGGATACTACTGGTCCTCAGGGTTGTCAATAAAAGTTTAAGTGTAATAATGATAATAATAATAATGATAAGCTTAAAAGAGTTTTACCAGTTAAACTGTTTGAAGACAACAATCTTGCTGCATTCTTTGTGGGTTACTCTTGTCTTCTCAGGTGACCAGTATATTTGTTATCTGGGCATCTCTTTAGTTCTCCCTCAATTTCCTGCATCATTTAGTCCAGTAGATTTTTCTGTCCTATGCTACAGTTTTCTCGGCTTTAAAATAGGGAAATGGGAGTGGATACACGTGTATTTATAGTTGATTTATATTGTTGTACAGCAGAAACCAGCACAACATTGTAAAGCAATTTTTCTCCAATTAAAAACAAAATAGGGATAACAGGAATACTGTAGTCCATTCAATATACCATCTCATGTTATGTACTCTATATGACGTTAATATAAACAACTTACAAAATTATCTTACATGAGTAGATTATATAAAGCATCACGGACACATGAAACAGCTGTGAGAGTTGTTACTGTGACAGGTGTATACAAAGGTTTCGCCATTATTTCATGTCTACCCTAAAGATGATTATGCTGTATCTGTGCCTTACTCAGCTCTAATTTTTAATGCAAAAATTCTACCTCTGCAAATTAGAATACGTTAATCTTTTCTAGTATTGTACAAACCATATCTACACATCTTGAAATTTTACTAACAAATAAAATAACTTATGACTGTACCAAGCACACTGAGATATTTAGCAGGCATCAGATCAACATGCAATCAGTTCATTTGGCATATAAGATGCTTATTAAGTAGCAAATGGTATATTAAGTGTAAACCTACATTATGCTGAAATAAAAAACATCTTGATTATGAATTTTAAAGCAACTTATCTATATGAAATGAAATTTTTAAAAAGTTAATAAAACTCTCCAATGAAAAACTATGTACAAATTTGAAAGCTTAACATAAGATCCTTAGTTAAAAGAAATGAGAAGAAAAAAAGATTTTGAAAATTGACATTAATTCCTTAAGGTAGTTACTGGGTCATACATTTGTCAAATATGGCTTTTACTCAATTGAACTGAGATGAACAAAGAAGTAATTTTGAAAACATTACAGATCATTTTGCTTCCACTGAAGCCAGGAACTCAAAGTCTTGTTTTGGCATAAGGAAAATATTTAAACTTGGTGTGAGTTTAAGATTTATCTATACATTTAAAAATATTTTTCAACTACTTGAACGTTGCAGGAGAAATTATCATTTATATTAAATAAAATCATTTCCCCTTTCCCCAGGGGCTCCTGTAAGACTGTCTTGTCCTCAAGTCTTTCCACTGCATGGTCCCAATATCTAGATTACTGTCCAGAATGTAGATGCCTTTCCCCTTTCTCCAAATTAGTCTTTTTCCCCAAAAACAACTTGGAATCTGAAAACATACCGCAACATGCTCAGATTTACAGCCATCAATCACAGCATAAACAGGCACCAGTGAAACTGCTCTGGCTAAAATCTCCACCCAGGAAGGTGAGGATGTATGCAGGGGCAGGTGCAGAAATCAAAGGCTCTGAGCAAAGCCACTGAAAGGCTCCCCTGGGCAGTCTGGCCCGAAAAGGAAGGTTAGTCACTGCTCCTGGGGCGCCACGCACTCCCTGGGCCCCAGCAGCACCTAGCTCAGCTGGAGGCTCCTGCCTACAGGGACTCTCCGGTTCTCCCTGTGGACTTGGTGCTGGAGTTCGAGGCGCTGGACCTGGAGACAGGTGTGCTGGGCGAGCAAGGCCAGTTGGTCTGTTACAGGGAGTTCTGTGGTGCCCTCCCGGTAGCTGGGGCGCAGGGAAGGCAGCTTAGAGCACCTTGTTGAGCTGTAGCCCTCAGTTTCACAGAAGTGCTGAGTTTGGGGGATTCCTGGTCTCTCAGAGGGTGGCAATGGTGATGATCACCATTCTCCAGGGCTGGAGAACACCACCCTCCATGTCATCAGGGAAGGGGTTGGCATCTGGTGGGCTTGGTGATGCTGCAGATGTCAGGTTGTGCCAGGCTTTATCCAGCTGTTCTCAGCACCTTCCTGCAAGTAAGGTCTGTAAATAGGTCAGAATTGTCACTTTCTGCACTTTTCTCAATTTTGTTTCCACTAAAAAACTTCCCTTCTATTCTTGGCATCAGAGAATGTCACAGCTTCGATGCTTCTTTTGTGTTATTACACTGGAAATGAAATTTTGTTCATGGAAAAGTCTCAGTCCAAAAGGAGATATTCATCTATATGAGTCAACTCAGCTTGAAATAAAAACATGAAGCTCAGTCTAACTCTCTTCTTTAGTCTAAAAGAGAACTTAGAGGTATGACTCCATAGTCTATTTTGACAGTTTTTAAATTGAACCAAAATAAATCTAGCCATAACTCTCTGCATTTTCTTTTTAAGGTCTAATACATAAGGTTTTAATTCTTCCACAATTATTTACAGGACCCTAGCTCTCATTTTCTGATGGTCTACAGATAATAGTGGCATAATACTGAACATGGGTTAATTCATACAATTTTCTTCATTCTGTACCAAAGTGTGCTGACTGCACACACATGGGACAGTGTGCCTGGAGATGTGGATTCCAAGAGAGTCACGTGGGGATGGGGTCTGCCATCCTGGGAGCAGGAGAGTGGACACTGGAGGAGGATGAGGAGGAAGGAGGCAGCAGGAGCTCAGAGCAGCTCTGAGTACGGAGGAGGGACTGGGAGCAGCAGGAAGCTCTGCTCTCACACTATCTGAGGTCCTGAGCGTAGCCGACACCAGACTTTCACTTCCTCTCCTAAAAGATGAAGACAACTTTAGTACCATCACAGAGGACATTGTATAGTCCAAATAATACGAAGTTTGCAAATTATAGGCTGAGCACATGGAAATTAGTGAATGATAACAGTCTTTTTATCAATATAACCAAGAGTCACCTGTTTACTCCACCCTCAGTCCAACCAAGAGGAGCTCTGCCTGAAAGTCCCTTAACACTGTCAAGGGTCTGCATTTTGAGGCCCCAAGTGTTAATTCTAGGAGAGGGACTGCCTGCAGGACTCTGAAGGAGCCCAGGAGCCCAAGTTTCCTCCCTTTTGATCAATGCCTGGTACATTATGGAGAGAAATCCCACAGCACTTGAAGTTCTTTGCAGAGAAACAGATTCTAGGAAAGTTGTCTAATGAAACACAACTGCTCTGTTAATATGGAGAAGGCAATGGCACCCCACTGCAGTACTCATACCTGGAAAATCCCATGGATGGAGGAGCCTGGTGGGCGGCAGTCCATGGGGTCACTAAGAGTCAGATACAACTGGGCAACTTCACTTTGACTTTTCCGTTTCCTGCATTGGAGAAGGAAACGGCAACCCACTCCAGTGTTCTTGCCTGGAGAATCCCAGGGACAGGGGAGCCTGATGGGCTGCCGTCTATGGGGTCGCACAGAGTCGGACACGACTGAAGCAACTTAGCAGCAGCAGCAGCAACTCTGTTAATAAATAAGTCGTCCTTTTCCTCAACCTCAGTTAGTTTCAGTTAGACCACCTCTGATGCTACTTTTTAAGACACTGATTATGTTATACTTTAAAATCACACTGGGAGAAAAAGAAACCAGATTTGTAGTTACCAAAAGTAAGGGGTGGCTGAAGAGGAAATCAGATGAAGGCAGTCTAAAGGTAATATTTTTTCTTAATAGAAAAAAAAGGAGACATTAAAAAAAAAAAGATATGGAGAGAAGGAAAATGGTTAAAATGCTGTGTTTTGAGGCTCCCCCCAAAAGCATAGTCTAGGATGGGGGCAGCCAACAAGTCTATAAAGGAGCAGATCCCAAGATTCCAGGCTTATGGCAGTCCTAGAACATTATGGAAAGAAATCTTACAGCCCTTGAATTCTTTTGCAGAGAACCAGCATTTTGAAAAATTGTCTGACAAAATAATGGCTGCTCTGTGAAGAGTATAAATGAGGTAAACAGTCCCTTGGTTGGATGGCATCACCGACTCAATGGACATGAGTTTGGGTAAACTCTGTGAGTTGGTGACGAACAGGGCGGCCTGGTGTGCTGCGGTTCATGGGGTCGAAAAGAGTGGGACACGACTGAGCGACTGAACTGAATTGAACTGAAACAGTTCCTTACATCATGCTCAGTTAGTCTCAGACCACCTTTGGTGATATTATTTTAAGACAAAGACTTTTTTAATGGTTACAGAGACCAGGAAATCGGTTATACAATGAAACAGGAAAGAATGACAAGAAATGGGACATTCCTATACTTTCATCCAGGGAAGATGGCAACAGTACTTCTAAAGCGATTTCTTGGGTTAGTACTGGGACAAAGTAAGAAAGGACTTCTCTTAAGCGTGATATGTAAAAAGGCACCAAGTCTAAGACAGCAAGATAAATAATATTATAATTCAATATTAAAAAACGAAACTGCCAAAATATACATGCTGAACAAAACATCAAAATTTTCAAGAAAGACAAGAAATGCCCTTTTATTTGCAAGACCATATGTGTCTTACAAAGAAAGGCTTCACATTGCCAATGAAATCTGGGCAATTTTCATTTCATCTATAAAATTCTTCCCAAAGAAAATGAAAAGATCAGACCTGTAAATGCCCTCAACGCTTTGTACAGGACACTGCCTCTTCTTCCTCTGGTTCCTCTCTCCCTCTCTCTCTTCCATCTTCTTTCCTTTCTTTTTGACTGCACAGCACTGCATGTGGGATCTTAGTTCCCAGACCAGACATCACATTGGCACCTCTTGCCTTGAAAGCTCAGTCTTGCTCATTGGACCAGGGACATCTGCACTAATCCTTTTTTCTACACTACACACAAGGTGGGGTGCTGGCAGTGGTGTTTCAGAAACTCAGGTTAAATAAAAATTATTTAAGACTGTCACAGAGTCACAAGAAATTGTCAAATATAGAAGTGATCTTGAATATATTGAGCTTGCTTCCATTAAAGCCAGGAAAGTAAAATCATATTAAATTCTTGTTTCAGTATGAATAAACCATAGCTTAAAAAGAATTTAATAAAATACGAATAAATATTAATACATATTTTAATATTCATACCTAATAACATATACCTAATATTTTAAATGTTTTAATTAAAATAAATGTTTTAATACTCATACATTTAACATCATATATCTAATATTTAAAATGTTTTCATAAAAATATTGCACAACTAAAAGTTTTAAAATATTTAATGAGACAAATATAATTAAGTATAAATTTAAAGGCATACATTCCTGTTCGTTTTTGAATATTCTTACTTTTCAGTTGTTCAATACTTACTCCCTCACTTCAAGGCCAGCTCCTTGAACGACACCCTAAAAGTCCCAGAGCATCTCCAGGGGCGCACAGCTCCCCCGTCATCGGCCCGGGTGGGGACCGCGCTCGGACTTGCCCCCAGGGCGTCCCCAACACCGTCCAGTCGTCCCATAGCCGCCGCCAAGCTCCCCATTCCCTGAGCTGCCCCTTCTTCGCGCCAGAAACGAGCCCGAATCTGTAAAATCGGCCCCAACTCGCTCTAATTCTCCGCTTCAAACGCCTCAGTAAACGCCTTTTCTTTGTAAAAATGGCCTTGCTCTAGTTTCTGTGCGAAAAGAAAGCACAACATTCATTGGACGGCCAGGAATGCAAGGTTCCGGGCTTGCCATCACACAAAACGTCTCTGGAGAGGGCTCGGATTGAAAATTTCTTGGTGCTGCTGCTGCTAAGTCGCTTCAGTCGTGTCCGATTCTGTGCGACCCCATAGACGGCAGCCCACCAGGCTCCCCCGTCTCTGGAATTCTCCAGGCAAGAACACTGGAGTGGGTTGCCATTTCCTTCTCTAATGCATTTAAGTGAAAAGTGAAAGTGAAGTCGCTCGGTCGTCTCCGACTCTTAGCTATTTCTTAGTGCACTATTAAAGGAACAGCAACTTGGTCGCTGAGCAGCGACGCCTTTCTTCTCTGGCTGCCAAACCCGCTGAAACGACGTCTCAGAACTCCCAAACTCCCTAATAAAACCGATAAGGAGACATCCTGCGCCCTCTTGCGGCCTGCTAGAGAAGCGCTCTCCCACGACCGGGCGAAGAAACCTTTGGCTCATTGATTAGTGGTGTCCGCACGCCCCCTGTTGGCCTTCCAGTGAATCACGGAAACTCTGTATCAGTTCAGTTCAGTTCAGTCCAGTTCAGTTCAATCGTCCAGTCGTGTCCGACTCTGCGACCCCATTAACAGCACGCAGCATGACAGGCCTCCCTGTCCATCACCAACTCCCGGAGCCTACCCAAACTCATGTCCATTGAGTCGGTGATGCCATCCAATCATCTCATCCTCTGTCATCCCCTTCTCCTGCCCTCAATGTTTCCCAGCACAAGGGTTTTTTCAAAAGAGTCAGCTTTTCCGATCAGGTGGCCAAATTATTGCAGTTTCGCTTCAAAATCAGTCCTTCCAATGAACACCCAGGACTGATCTCCTTTAGGATGAACTGGTTGGATCTCCTTGCAGTCCAAGGGACTCTCAAGAGTTTTCTCCAACACCACAGTTCAAAAGCATCAATTCTTCGGCGCTCAACTTTCTTTATAGTCCAATTCTCACATCCTTACATGACTACTGGAAAAACGACAGCCTTGACTAGACGGACCTTTGTTGGCAAAGAAATGTCTCTGTTTTTTAATATACTATCTAGGTTTGTCATCACTTTACTTCCAAGGAGTAAGTGTCTTTTAATTTCACGGCTGCAGTCACCATCTGCAGTGATTTTGGAGCCCCACAAATAAATTCTGCCACTGTTTCCACTCTTTCCCCATCTATGTGCCATGAAGTGATGGGACAGGATTCCATAATCTTCGTTTTCTGAATGTTGAGCTTTAAGCCAACTTTTTCACTCTCCTCTTTCACTTTCATCAAGAGGCTCTTTAGTTCTTCTTCACTTTCTGCCATAAGGGCAGTGTCATCTGCATATCTGAGGTTACTGATATTTCTCCCAGCAACCTTGATTCCAGCTTGTGCTTCCTCCAGCACAGCATTTCTCCTGATGTACTCTGCATATAAGTTAAATAAGCAGGGTGACAATATACAGCCTTGATGTACTCCTTTTCCTATTTGGAACCAGTCTGTTGTTCCATGTCCAGTTGTAACTGTTGATTCCTAACCTGCATACAGGTTTCTCAAGAGGCAGGTCAGGTGGTCTGGTATTCCCATCTCTTTCAGAATTTTCCAGTTTATAAATAGTCTTCCAATAAACTGTGGAAACTCCCTATGGCCAAGATCTATTTGCTAGTGGCAGGAGTGATGCTCTGCTCCATCCCTGCTTGTCCTCTTGACAACAAAAAAATTTTCATACATTTGAGACAGATGAAACGATCCCCTCTCAGTCATGCCTAGACCACAGACACCACTTCAAGTTTCCTTGGAGAAGAGAGAATATCACCCCAATCCAGATGACTCAAGGCACCTGTTATCACCAATTGATGCTCCAGCAGATCTTCAACCTCTTCACCACGGAGAGCAGCCATGCTGCTTGGAACAGTGCCCTCCTCGACAAACTACTCCAGCCTGGGTCAGAGCCTGGAACAGCTGGAAGAAGTGACTCTGGGTTGCCCCGATTTGGGAATTGCTGTCCGGAAGTATTTCCAAGGAATCCATCTCTACCTGAAGGAAAAGGAATAGGCCCCTGTGCCTGGGAGGTTGTCAGAGTGGAAACTGAAAAGTGCCTTTCCCTCATGTAAGAATCCTCAAGAAACATCAACAGATACAATGAAAATTATACTTGTGACAACTCTCTACTCAATCAGATTGTTTTCTTAACTCTCCAAAGTGATCTGGACTTCTGTTTGCTTACAAGCTGAAAAATATCTGAAATAAAAGTCCTAGTTTTACAAAAACATTTAGACAGAAAAACAAAGTCTCTTTTCTAAAATAAACAATTTTATAACATAATGTAAAAGATCTTTATGTATTTGGGGGTATTTACTATTTTCAACATCTGAAGTTTACTTATTTATGGAAGTTTTTAGGAGAGTATGTTGTGAAAGGTATTTGTCAGTTAACCTAATGTTTAGCCTCTGTAACAGGTAAACAGAAACTCGGGTCAGGAATTTGATTCTAAAGAAAACCGTTCTTTCCTTCTTTGAAGAGCACAATGCAGGCCTTCTTGATCAAGTGAATCTTCTAGTTCGCTCTTCTCCAAAAAGTGAGTCAAGGAAATGGGTCCCTTTGTTTTGCAATTTTTCCATCATTAACACATGACTTCAATTTTGTCTGTAGTACTTGAGTCTATTCTCCTTGAAGGCAAAGGGAAAAGATTAGTGGATCACATGGGGTGTTTCCAAGGGCCAGGACTACACGGGGGTAACAGCACTTCTGCTCACATTACCCGGCCCAGGCTTATCCTCATGGGAGTCTCATTGCAAGGAAATTTGGAAATAATTGGATGATTAAGACAGAAGGAGACAAGTTCAGTGCACAAGACCATTTTTTCATTTTTGCACTATTTGTCCTAATGGAGCTCTGGGTGGGTGTGCAAGGGGAAAACCAATGTTCTTGCTTGCACACACTCTGATTTAAACTCTTATTTCACAGTTTCAGCTTGGGGAAGATGACAGAGCTGTCACTCAGAGTTCACAGGATCATAGACAATTTGAAAGAAGCATTCAGGTTGAGTCCCAAAGGCATAGGCCAATGAGGAAAACATCTACAAGTGTAGACAGAGTGTTTCCTTGCTGCCTGAGGGAGACAAGGAAAGAGTGATCAGGCAGCCCCTTGCAAGCACTTGAGAATCACTGAATGAAAAGTGGACACTGAGTCCCCCACTCACCATACCTTCCAAATATTGAAAATGCAAACTTGAAGAAAATATTTCTGCAAATGATCTTTAAAAAGTATCTCACACAATATTTCATCATATCTTCCCTTGTAGAAACATGAAGAATCTCTAAATCATTGTGTTCTCACATCATATATATCTAATAGATATTGGGTTTATTGTTTCTCCTATCATTACCATCCTTGTGAATTGATGTTACTTGAATATTGATTGAAAGAAATGTTACAGCCCAGACTAGACTTCGAGAAAACAGCGTTCAGTAAGATAATTTCTCTCCCTTCAGAAATTTTACAGACTTCGGAGGTATTCTGAGGATAAAACAGGGCATGTAATATCTTACAATTCAAGCTTCTTCAACAAAATAGCATAGACTGGGTAGTTTGCAAAGACCAGAAATGTATTCCTCAAAGTTAGTTCTCGAGTCTGGATATCCGAGAACTGTGTGTCAGCTTGGTCCAGTCGTGGTCAGAGCCTGCTTCAGGTCTCACACTGCAGAGTTCTCTCGTATCATCACAGGGCAGGAGAGGGACTAGTTTTTATCCACCTCTTTTATAAGGGCATTATTTCCTTTTGTGAGGCCTCCATCCTCACACCCTAATCGCTTCCCAGAAGGTCTGTCACCTGATATCATTACTTCGGGGTTTACAACCTCATGATATGACTTTGGTGGGGTCCTAACCATTCAGAACATAAAGGTCTTTAAAGTCTACATGCTTGGAATGTAGAAGGAAGAAAATAGTCACACTGAGCAAAAAAGAATGAGCAGGTTAGTAGGCAAAATAAGGAGACCAGGGATTCATATCCAAACTCTAGATTTTCAACCTGTTGTCAGGCTTTAATTATTATATGTCAAAAACTGGAAGCCAAACTAAAATGAAGCTCACCAGCCATGCAATGGAATAAAATAAGAGCATGGAAATGATCATTCACCATTCCTTGTGAGGAGTCTCTGAAGTATCTCAGGTCAGATCAGATCAGATCAGATCAGTCGCTCAGTCATGTTTGACTCTTTGCGACCCCATGGATTGCAGCATGCCAGGCCTCCCTGTCCATCACCAACTCCTGGAGTTCACCCAGACTCATGTCCATCGAGTCAGTGATGCCATCCAGCCATCTCATCCTCTGTCATCCCCTTCTCCTCCTGCCCCCAATCCCTCCCAGCATCAGAGTCTTTTCCAATGAGTCAACTCTTCGCATGAGGTGGCCAAAGTACTGGAGTTTCAGCTTTAGCATCATTCCTTCCAAAGAAATCCCAGGGCTGATCTCCTTCAGAATGGACTGGTTGGATCTTCTTGCAGTCCAAGGGACTCTCAAGAGTCTTCTCCAACACCACAGCTCAAAAGCATCAATTCTTCAGCGCTCAGCCTTCTTCACAGTCCAACTCTCACATCCATACATGACCACAGGAAAAACCATAGCCTTGACTAGATGAACCTTTGTTGGCAAAGTAATGTCTCTGCTTTTGAATATGCTATCTAGGTTGGTCATAACTTTCCTTCCAAGGAGTAAGCGTCTTTTAATTTCATGGCTGCAGTCACCATCTGTAGTGATTTTGGAGCCCAGAAACATAAAGTCTGACACTGTTTCCACTGTGTCCCCATCTATTTCCCATGCAGTGGTGGGACCGGATGCCATGATCTTCGTTTTCTGAATGTTGAGCTTTAAGCCAACTTTTTCACTCTCCACTTTCACTTTCATCAAGAGGCTTTTTAGTTCCTCTTCACTTTCTGCCATAAGGGTGGTGTCATCTGCATATCTGAGGTTATTGATATTTCTCCCAGCAATCTTGATTCTGGTTTGTGTTTCTTCCAGTCCAGTGTTTCTCATGATGTACTCTGCATATAAGTTAAATAAACAGGGTGACAATATACAGCCTTGACAGACTCCTTTTCCTATTTGGAACCAGTCTGTTGTTCCATGTCCAGTTCTAACTGTTGCTTCCTGACCTGTGTAGTAGTAATTGCCATGTAGGTAAAGATCCACCAAAGAGTACTGTGGTAAACTGCCTGCTCATTGCTGTGAGCTATGAGCATCAGGGAGAGTTTGAGTTCAGATACATGGCTCTGCGTATGACATCCGGCAAGTTCTTTTCTGTCAGGACCTCAGTTCAGTTCAGTCGTTCAGTCACTGGTGACTCTTTATGACCCCTGAACGGCAGCACACCAGGCTTCCCTGTCCATCACCAACTCTCAGAGCTTGCTTAAACTCATGTCCATTGAGTCAGTGATGCCATCCAACCATCACATCCTCTGTTGTCCCCTTCTCCTCCTGCCTTCAATCATTCTCAGCATCAGGGTCTTTTCCAATGAGTCAGTTCTTCACAACAGGTGGCCAAAGAATTGGAATTTCAGCATCAGTCCTTCTATTGCATATTGAGGACTAATTTCCTTCAGGATGGACTGGTTTGTTCCTTGCAACCCAAGGGACTCTCAAGAGTCTTCTCCAACACCACAGTTCAAAAGCATCAATTCTTTGGCACTCAGCTTTCTGGTCCAGCTCTCACATCCATACATGACTACTAGAAAAACCATAGCTTTGACCATACAGACCTTTAGGCCCAAGTAACAGCTCTGCTTTTTAATATGCTGTCTAGCGGAGAAGGCAATGGCACCCCACTCCAGTACTCTTGCCTTGAAAATCCCATGGATGGAGAAGTCTGGTGGGCTGCAGTCCATGGGGTCGCTAAGAGTCAGACATGACTGAGCGACTTCCCTTTCACTTTTCACTTTCATGCATTGGAGAAGGAAATGGCAAACCACTCCAGTGTTCTTGCCTGGAGAATCCCAGGGACGGTAGAGCCTGGTGGGCTGCTGTCTCTGGGGTCGCACAGAGTCAGACACGACTGAAGCGACTTAGCAGCAGCAGCAGCAGATTGGTCATAGCTTTTCCTCCAAAGAGCGAGTGTCTTTTAAAAAGTTTCATGTCTGCAGTTACCATCTGCAGTGATTTTGGAGCCCAAGAAAATAAAATCTGTCACTCTTTCTTTTGTTTCCCCATCTATTTGCCATGAAGCAATGGTACAGGAAGCCATGTTCTTAATTTTTTGAATGTTTTAAGTTTTCAGCCAGCTTTTTCATTCTCCTCTTTCACTTTCATCAAGAGGCTCTTTAGCTCCTCTTCCCTTTCTTGCCTTATGGGTGGTGTCATCTGCATATCTAGTTATTGGTATTTCTCCTGGCAATCTTGATTCCAGTTTCTGCTTCATCCAGCCCGGCATCTCACATGATGTACTCTGGATATAAGTTAAATAAGCAGGGTGACAGTACACAGTCTTGGTGTACTCTTTTCCCACTTTGGAACCAGTCCATTGTTCCATGTCCGGTTCTAATTGTTGCTTCTTGACCTGCATACAGGTTTCTCAGGAGGCAGGTAAGGTGGCCTGGTATTCCTCTCTCTTGAAGTGTTTTCCACAGTTTGTTGTGATTCACAAGGTCAAAGGCTTTAGCCTAGTCAATGCAATAGAAGTAGATGTTTTCTGGAATCATGACCTAGTTGAGGACAATTAGGGGTGAGGCATCCTCCTGAGTTTAACATATGCTATGCTATGCTAAGTCACTTCAGTCGTGTCTCCAGGCAAGAACACTGGAGTGGGTTGCCATTTCCTTCTCCAATGCATGAAAGTGAAAGGTGAAAGTGAAGTCGCCTAGTCGTGTCCGACTCTTAGTGACCCCATGGACTACAGCCTACCAGACTCCTCCATCCATGGGATTTTCCAGGCAAAAGTACTGGAGTGGGGTGCCATTGCCTTCTCTGGAGTTTAACATAGTGCTGGGCAAAGGCTGAAAAGCGTGTGGCACTTGCTACTTGAATCCCCAGACCACATGTGCCTTCAAGGAAGGAGACTCCTACTGGTTTTAGCAACAAACTCAGTATGACTGGTACCAGCAGGAATAGAGTGGAAATACCAGATGCTGTCTATTATAATTCCAGGAAATAGGGCCCAGATGAAGCAAAATAGCTGGGTCATTTGTAAACGCCTTCCAGTAGTAGAAGGAAATCTGAAAAAGTGCTTTAGCTACAATTACTTGTTGAGGACTTCCCTGATGGTGCAGTGAAGAAAAATCTTTCTTCAGGAGAGACAGATTCGATCCCTGGTCCAGGAAGTGTCCACCTGCCACGGAACAACTAAGACGGTGCTCCCCTGTTACTGAGACCCTGCTCTAGAGCCCACACGCTGCAATTCCTGAAGCCTGCACGCTAGAGCCTGAGGAGGACCACACAGCAAGAAAACCGGGTACTGCAAGGAAGAGCGATCCCCACTTGCCACAACTGACGAAAGTCCAGGCAAACAGTGAAGACTCAGTGCATCCAGAAATGAATAAGTAAATAAATAACCACAAAATAACTTGTTGAGTGATTACACTGGGCCTGGTACAGAGGATACCACAGGAAGAAGACAGAGTTCAGTCACTACAGAGCTGATTTGCCAAAGATGGTCACATATCTCTTATTTGAAGTTTGGAACATAAGGGGACAAGACAACATAAAATCCACTGTAAAATAAAAAGAATTCAGGAGCATAGCCAAAAGTTAAATCTTCCCATGAAATAATCAATATTTACCCCATTCTGAATTAATTACAAAGATGATTTCCTTTTATTTGAAAACAATAGACTTGGATTGGAACTTGAAAGTCATTTGGGAAATTTGAAATTTAATGCAAAGGAACAGAGAGAAAGATTCACATGGATGGTGATTCCTAAATCATGCTTTCTCACTGGTGATAATGCTACTTCCATGCATGCAGACATTAGTTTTCTGGAATATGAACAAATCTTGTCATTACAATGATTAGTTATTACATGTCAAAGCTCAACCTGATACAACAAAATCTAACCCCTTAGTATTTATTTCTGTCTTTGGCCTTTCTTGTGTATCATACATAAGAGAAGCATTGAGACTGAGTTTATGGAATATAAACAAATTGTATACAAGATCAGTGGTACAACCTAAGGTGACTAGATGGTACAACCTAAGTTAACTGGAGGACTTTCCATCATTTGCTTGATCTCAAAGTCATATTGTGAGAATTTCCCTTTCTGTACTTCTGAGAAACCATTGTCCATCTCATGCATGTTGCTTATGTTTGAAGGTCAGTATGATTTGGGGTCCAGAAATTAAATAAAAATGGAAAATTTCTTTGTAAATAAAATACAAAAAATATTATCGTTTCTTACCAAAATTCTACAAAGATGGTTCAACATATCAAAGTATTAAAGAGAAAAAATGTTGATAATATCCAGATGAATATGTAGCAGGCAGTAAAACTAAAAATTATTTTCTGACATGAAGAAAATTCAATGATAAATAGTTTAAATATTAAAGAACTATTTTTAAGTTATTCAATGATTTGAGCAGCTTTGAATGACTTTTAAGTATGTCTATATCTTGGTATTATTAAAAGTATTTATGTAAATTTTATTTCAATATGTAATTGGATACATACCTACTTATAAAAGTAAACATATGACATTAAAAATCACTCTGAAAACTGAGTTTATAAAGAAAAAATAAAATTCAGTAGCTTTTAAATTTAAATTATGGCTTAAATTTTTATGTAATTCTAAACTACACTGAATACAAAGAGTAAGATTTACACCTCCTTTTTCTATGTACAGAGAAAAGATATTCACAGAGTACATAAATACATACACAGTATATCTGTGTTATCAAAATTTCACAGTGCAGGGCAATTAAGAAAAAATATCTAAAAGGCTCTGTGGGCAGAAGAAAGAAGAGCAACATGAAAAAAAAAATGATTGGGTAGTGCTGCCCTAACCCACTGGAGAGTGCAAACTGAAAAGCAAAAACAAAAGTAGAAAATAAGAGGGAACTTTCACAAAGTGGAAACCATGGGCTCCTATTTAAGACACAGGCCTGAAGGAAGGTCTTCAGAGAATCTAGAGAGCAGGTTCACAGAGTCACCCACTGCCCCAGGGCAGAAGCATCTGCAAGGTCCCCGATGGCCCCAGCCTGGTCCTTCCTCCTGGCCCTGCTGCTGCTCAGCTGCAATGCCATCTGCTCTTTGGGTTGCCACCTGCCTCACACCCACAGCCTGCCCAACAGGAGGGTCCTGACACTCCTGCGACAACTGAGGAGGGTCTCCCCTTCCTCCTGCCTGCAGGACAGAAATGACTTCGCATTCCCCCAGGAGGCGCTGGGTGGCAGCCAGTTGCAGAAGGCTCAAGCCATCTCTGTGCTCCACGAGGTGACCCAGCACACCTTCCAGCTCTTCAGCACAGAGGGCTCGGCCGCTGTGTGGGACCAGAGCCTCCTGGACAAGCTCCGAGCTGCACTGGATCAGCAGCTCACTGACCTGCAAGCCTGTCTGAGGCAGGAGGAGGGGCTGCGAGGGGCTCCCCTGCTCAAGGAGGATGCCAGCCTGGCTGTGAGGAAATACTTCCACAGACTCACTCTCTATCTGCAAGAGAAGAGACACAGCCCTTGTGCCTGGGAGGTTGTCAGAGCAGAAGTCATGAGAGCCTTCTCTTCTTCAACAAACTTGCAGGAGAAATTCAGGAGAAAGGACTGACACACACCTGGTTCAACACGGAAATGATTCTCATGGACCAACAGACCACACTTCCTCCTGCACTGCCATGTGGAAGACTCTCATTTCTGCTGTCATTGCACCCTGAAATGAATCAATATGTCAAATGATTTCTGGAATATTAAGTAACATCATGTTCTACTCTATAGGCAAAACAGATGCCAAAGCTCATCTATCTACATATTTAACTACTTGGACATTTATTTATTTATTTTAATATTTATTTAACTATTTATAAATATTTAAATTATTTTGTTGATAAAGTATTATGTATGTACACTTAGGGGAAAATGTATATTTTGTATTTAGTCAGTTTATGATTTTTCTTCCTTTATTAAATTTTTACTGTAAAAGACTTACTTTGTTTTTTCGTTAAAACAGAGCCACCAAGCCTGAATGGCAGCTTGATTAAAAATTGCATTTTATGATTCCTTGAGCCCTTTTTAGGATCTGCATGTTAGAAGTAAAAATACTCTAGCTCTAGCTATGTTTTTTGTTGCTCTGAGGACCTTGAAGGGAACATAACCACTCCAGTGCTTTTTGTAACTCTGATTTTTTTTTCAAAAAAAAGTAACCTAAAAACAACCATCAAAAAAAAAATCCATGCTTCAGGATTTGATGAATTCTTGGGAAGGATTTTCTGCCTCTTGTTGGTTGTGGAATTTTTTTCCCTGGAAAAAATTGTAGAGATGCTTGAAGACGTGGTATTCAGTTGGCGAGAGGTCAGGTGCATATCTTATCCTTACACTCAAATATCACAGTCATTCACTTCCTCCCAGTGTAGAAATCCCCAGTGTGCGCTCCTCATTCACTATGCATGAAGGTGTCTTCTCCATTCATACAGCTGTGTTCTTCTCCATTATGGTTTCTGGTTGTCAATTTCCCCTTACGATTGCAAACCACCAACTAAAAGCAGAACCTGAGTGAAAGTTCTAGATCTGTCAGACACTCTCCTATGACTTCACCTGCTCTGCCTGCCAAGCACTGCAGGTCCAGACTGTCCAGCCTCCCAGAGAAACACAGTAAATAGAGGGAACCCCGCCCCACAGTGAACAATGGTGGAGACACCAGGGGCTCCTCGGAGGATCTGCTCCTGCTAAGTCACTTCAGTCGTGTTCGACTCTGTGCAACCCCATAGACGGCAGCCCCCCAGACTCCGCCATCCATGGGATTCTCCAGGCAAGAACACTGGAGTGGGTTGCCATTTCCTTCTCCAATGCATGAAAGTGAGAAGTCAAAGTGAAGTCGCTCAGTCGTGTCCGACTCTTTGTGATCCCATGGACCGCAGCCTACCAGGCTCCTCTGTCTGTGGGATTTTCCAGGCAAGAGTACTGGAGTGGGTGCCATTGCCTTCTCCTCTGAGTGTCTACCTAGGCTAATCCATGTGCTGGTTGCACTAGGAGGAACTCACCTGGTTCAGGAATCTCATTTGAGAAAAGCCCAAAACACTGGACACTTGGAGTTGAAAGTCAGCAGCAGCTTGAGAACTTGGAAGTAGAACAGAGATGTTTAAAGTGTTCACTGGAGCAGCAGCGGGTCCTCAGGACACAGAACAACACAGATGAACTACACTGAGGCAAGTGCTTCTCCACAACATTCCTGTTCAGAGACTGAGAAGACTGAAGTGATGCTGAGAGCACAGAGACAGAGCACGAGTGCCTGGCCACCAGCTGTGTCCCCAGCACGGGTGACGTTCACAGCACAGCAGCCTGCAGAGTCCTGGAAGGCACGAGGGCCACTCCCGTCACAGCTGCAGACTTCTTTCTTCCTTAGGACCCAGCAAGTTATCACAGAGCAGGGCAAGAGGTGCCTGGGGACAATGCAATCCAGGGAAGTTCTTAAATTCCATCATGGTGTCTTTGCATCTCTGAGAGACAAACAAGATCAAACAAGATTGAATAGAAGGGGCACAGGCAGGGCTTTTAATACGTTTAGCAACAGTGGGACAGAGCTTTCCTTGTAGGACATATGTTAGTAACGTGAACACTGAAAGAATACAATTTCTCAAAGTAACAAAGATCTTTGTGGAAATTCATGTATTTAATGTAGGCAATCTTCAGGACATTGATGAATCAGTCATCTTTCTCTTCGTTCCAGCTGGGACATACAGCACTCAGTAGCTATATGTAAAGTTGGAGGGACTTTTGAAATAATTTTATTTTTTATTCATTTTTCACTGTGCTGTGTCTTCACTGCCGCCTGGACTTTCCTCTAGTTGTGGCAAAGGTGGGTCCTCTCTAGTTGTGGTGCACAGGCTTCTCACTGTGGTAGCTCCTCTTGTTGGGGAGCATAGGCTCTGGTGCACTTGGCTTCGGTAGTGGGGGTCCCGGGGTCTAGAGCACAGGGCAATAGTTGCGGCACACGGCTCAGCTGTTCTGCAGCGTGCGCATCCTCTAGGACCGCATGTGGTCCTATTGGCAGGTGGGCTCCTCACCACTGAGCCACCATGGAAGCCCCTCAGGGAACATGTAAAGTACATTGAGAGGTTTGGAAACCTTCCTGAGGATTAGGGTCCTAAACAAGTAAAAAACATTCTGATATTACTGCTAAAAATATCGTTTAATTAACAAATTATTTTCTAAATAATCTTTTCATGTCAGTTCTATAGTATTACTTAATGATGTTTAATAGGTTGAGCTAGAAATTTTTTAAAAAGATAACTATACAAGGCTTTGAGGCTTACTTCACAATTCAAGCCAGTTTCTCCCTGCCAAGGAGAAAAATGTTCACTGCTTCTGTCCAGGAAGCACACGTGCACTTCCATCTTGGTCGCACACAGGCCTCCTCAACACCCACATCTTGACCTGAAGTTGGGAAATAGAGTAGCGGTTCTTCACTGGACTCCATCAGTAGACACCAGGATGACCCAGCTGGACTGGAGGTGAGAAACACAGGTGTCTTCCTTGAGAATGAGAACAGTAGGTTACCTGAGGAGGTGTCCTGGAAGGGGTCCTTGTCAACCAAAAAAAACACACCCAAAAACATGACTCCCCAGAGTTCATTTTATTGGGAGGACTTGCTGAGGACTACAGGCCAGAGGACAGCCTCCCCCCAGCTCTGAGAAACTGCTCCACGGATGTAGAGGAGGTCAGTATGCATGCGACTGTGGTGAAGGGGTGACGTGCAGATAATCTCACACCTTGGGAGAAAGTGGCTGAGAATCAGGAGGAACAGATGTCTCTCTGAAAGATTTTAAAGCTTTTCTACCCATGAGAATTTGTAAAAATTGGGTTCATCAATTTTCTCCAGAAATTATTTAACTATCAGAAGGCCTGTTGTGTCAGTTTTCCCAGAGCACAGAGTGCCTCGTTCCTGATCTCAACCCTGAACTCCTATCAGTGCGTGTTGGAGGTCAGGGACTGCAGTGGGTAGAGACTTCATTCTGCAGAACCTGATGCGGAAAGATGTTTTCATTGTCATCCTGAAGGAGAAACGTCAGAACTCATGTGGTGAGAAACTGTTACCTGCTTTTTCTTTGTTCGCATTGGAGAAGGAAATGGCAACCCACTCCAGTGTTCTTGCCTGGAGAATCCCAGGGTCAGGGGAGCCTGGTGAGCTGCCGTCTATGAGGTCACACAGGGTCGGACACGACTGAAGCAACTTAGCAGCAGCAGCAGCAGCAAGCTCACAAGAAAGTTCAAGAGGTTTAAATACATAGAAAGTAGGGCTTACCTCTCATAGGCTTAATAAAATTATTTTACTATATTTCACTGAAGAAACCACTCATAAAAGCTTAGACTTCGAGGAGGCTTGTGTGATCGGACTTCCCCAACCAGGGATTAAAATCAGGTCACAGCAGTGAAAGTGCTGGATCCTAACCACTAGACAATGAGCAAACTCCTGCTTTACTTTTAGCTGGCAGAACAATCTACTCCCTTCCAACTACTTAATAGTGATTTTCTCTAGTTATGATTAGATCGTAATTTTGCGGACTTCAGACTACACACTGTGACCCTACAAAATAATAGGTCATGACCCTTTGGCATCTGAAATGGATTAAGGGGTCTTTGTCAACTCACTCTCCTCCTCACTTATTTCATTGGTTCCTTAATGTCATGTCCATTTGCAGCCTTCCTTTTTTTTTTTTTTTAAATTGGATTGTTCAGACAAATCAAAGCCCCCAAGGTTTGCTCTTGAATCTTTGCTATGATTGGAATAGTTCATTTCTCTAGATTTATATTTTTCTCCAGGAGTATAAGTAAGTGGGACCCTAAGAGTTAATGAGAGGATTCAGTTAAAATTCTAAAGAACTTGAAAAGTGACTAGTCCATTAGTAGCAGGCAATAAAATTCAGCGATTATTTTTAATATCATAATTACTATTATCCAGATTAAGTTCAGGATGTTTTGGAATCATTTAATTCTATTTCATTCTAGTTTTTTTCAAAGCATCTTCTCACTGCCTGAGTGGATTTATTACCTAGACAGATGCTCAGCAAGGCTGGTCTCTAAGACACTGCCAGTGAGGGTTAGTATTCCAGCAACTGGCATTCTACTTGTCCATCTCTTGTTAGGTGATGGGCTTGACTTCTTCCTTCTCTCCTGAAACTAATCCTACGTGCATTAATCAAAAGAAAAATGAGGTAGCTGATCTTGCAAAGCAAAGGACAGTCACTTGACCTGGACTTGACCTTCGTGAGCTTCTGTCAGAAGCAGCCATGGCCCAGCAATAAGCCTTTCTGTTGTTCACACTGGCCTCATGCTTCCCCTCTGCCACAGCCTCATCCCCAGCTGTGCTGCACTGAAGTTTGCTAACTCAGAAGACATCATTGTGTCGGGGAAAACCACTTCCCTTCATTCATATTCAGACATTCAGACTTAGATTAGTTTTCTTTTTGCCCACAAAACAACTGTGCAGTTTTATTTTATAGGAAAGTAGCAAAGGGAAACAACAACCAAAAAAAAAACTAAAATCTTAAATATGATAGAGCTACAGCCCCTCTGCCTTTCCTTACTTCGCTTTATTTTTCTTACCTCAACATGATTTAGAACTAGAACAGGAGCAGCAAGACAAATCCGGGCCAAAAAGTCACTAAATGAATGTAGAAACTAAGTGAAAAAGTATACTCAAGTAAAGGAAAGAAGGCTATTTCTCCCTGAACCAGTAGCCTGGTTCTCACCGTCCTTCATTCTCAGAGGGAGAAAGAGACAGAGGAACAGAGATGCCCACTGGAATCAACGGCCTGAATGAATGACTGACACTCACTAGATTCTGTGACATAAGCTTCCAGTGAGAAACACCATCACTGAATCTCCTTCCTCCAGCTCTGAAACTCTGAGCAGAAAAGTGTTGAACAGTTTAAGTAAAACTGTTGAATAATAAAAACGTTCTCATTTGATTGACACATATTTAATTGGATGGGTACATTTGAAGTTATTGGGAATAGGTAAAATTAACACTTTAAACTGATGACATTTTCTTTGATCATGTTGTGAATACATAAATGAAAATCAAAAAAGGAAGTGAAAGTGTATTACAACAATTAGAAAATGAAAATTACCATGTTCCCTATTTAATGGCCTTGCTTAGAAAGCATGGCATCAGAGAACCTACCTCAAGGTTCCACCAGACGCTGCCTCAGCCAGGCCAGTGGCCACCTCATCTTCCCCATGGCCTTCGTGCTCTCTCTACTGATGGCCCTGGTGCTGGTCAGCTATGGCCCGGGAGGATCCCTGGGCTGTGACCTGTCTCAGAACCACGTGCTGGTTGGCAGGCAGAACCTCAGGCTCCTGGGCCAAATGAGGAGACTCTCTCCTCGCTTCTGTCTGCAGGAAAGAAAACACTTCGCTTACCCCCAGGAGATGGTGGAGGGCAGCCAGCTCCAGGAGGCCCAGGCCATCTCTGTGCTCCACGAGATGCTCCAGCAGACCTTCAACCTCTTCCACACAGAGCGCTCCTCTGCTGCCTGGGACACCACCCTCCTGGAGCAGCTCCGCACTGGACTCCATCAGCAGCTGGATGACCTGGACGCCTGCCTGGGCCCGGTGACAGGAGAGGAAGACTCTGCCCTGGGAAGGATGGGCCCCACACTGGCCGTGAAGAGGTACTTCCAGGGCATCCATGTCTACCTGAAAGAGAAGGAATACAGTGACTGCGCCTGGGAAATCGTCATAGTGGAAATCATGAGATCCTTGTCCTCATCAGCCAACTTGCAAGAAAGGTTAAGAATGATGGATGGAGACCTGAACTCACCTTGACATGATTCTCACTGACTAAGATGCCACATCACCTTTGCACGCTCCCCTGAGGTCATTTCAGAAGACTCTGATTTCTGCTTTAGCCACAATGTTTCTTGAATTCAATCAATAGTACTTTCTCAGTAGCAATAAGCAAGTAGATATAAAAAGTATTCA
Organism: Bos indicus x Bos taurus; assembly: GCF_003369695.1. NCBI lineage: Eukaryota > Metazoa > Chordata > Mammalia > Artiodactyla > Bovidae > Bos > Bos indicus x Bos taurus. Next base: position 117,505 of record NW_020867147.1, read on the forward strand.
ACTGCACGGGGATCAGTCCATAAGGGATGACTGCCGTGATGTTATTTATGTTTATTTATGTATTTATTTTACCTCATCGTGTTTATATTTTCATGTAAAAACGTTTGTCTGCATTGTAATAAAATTTAGAAAATATGTTCATTTCCTTAATCTTCTAATTTGTTTTATTTATTAATTTCTTATGAAAGTAAATTTCTTTTTTCATTAAGAAGAACTAAATACTTGTTTTGTCTACATAAACCTATCGTGGAATAGCATTTGTCCATTTATACTACAGAATAGTCATATCACTTTTCAGGAAATGATTGTCAAAAGGTAGAATTCCTGGAATTCCCTGGCAGTCCAGTGGATAGGACTCCATGCTTCCAGTGTGAGAAGCTCAGGTGCCATGGATACCTGGTCAGGGAACTAAGATCCTGCAAGCTGTGGAGTGCAGCCCCCTTCACCCAAAAAAAACAGGTGGAAAGGAGTCTCTGAAACGGTGGTAGATGATTAGCCCTCAATTCACAAGTATAACTAGTTTATACCCAATCAACAGAGAATGGTTGGTGTCAGTATGTGGGGGGAGGACTCCCCTCCTCCAGAGAAGCTGCAAACATGTGGTGCTGAGTGGCTGATCCTGACCTTACTCTTCCTCCCACCTTCTCCTCAGTCCTGCTTTACTGAACAATCCGCTCCCTTACACTATATCTTCACTGCCTCCAACACAGGAGCTCTGTTCTGTGATGGTTTCTAGCCTCAAAGTTTCTGAGTGGAAATCACTGGAAGAGAGCACAAGTGAAAGGAGAGTTCTAGAAGCTTCAAAACCTTTGAATTGCAGCTCTGCTATTTAACAGCAGTGTGACCCTGCAAAATATCACAAATACTAAGGAGAAGGGAATGGCAACCCACTCCAGTATTCTTTCTTGAAAATCGCACGGACAGAGGAGCCTGGTCGGCTACAGTCCATGGGTCACAGGAGTTGGACATGACTGAACCAACTTAGCATGCATGCAGGCATGCATTCTATCTTGATCTTCTTCTCAAATATCGGGAAAATAACAGTAGCTTTTCATAGAACTACTGTTTGGATCAATAAGTCCATATTACAAGAAGCATACAAGTGTGCTTGGTCAAATAATCAGGACAGGGAGAGTCCCAGAATAGCTGCCCACAGGGAGCAGGTAGGACAGCTGGCCTGAGGCAGGGACTGAAAGGCAGCACTGGAAAGATGCTGGGTCTTTGGTAAAAATATTTAACTTGGGTGCTAGTTTCACAGTATATTCAGTGTGTGAACTCTCCTGTGCTCAAGGCTGAAGACAATTCCAATTTCTGTGTTTCAGACTTCTAGAAGTATTCTTAGGAAGTCACAGAAATTCTTTGAGAAAGAAGGATTAGTAGAAAATGCTTTGATCTACTATAAAAATGAATAATAGGGAAATCATAGAGATCTCATAGGACTGCAGAATATCACACACATTACTCATTAATAATGTTTCCTGTTCTTTAGTATGAGTAGTCCTGTGCTACTTTTTAACATATTTCTAAAATTACCTTCTCAACTTGCTGTTGGGTTTCAGTCTTTCAGCAGCAAAGCAGAGGCAGGAAGAAAAGAACAAGGGCCATGCAGGGTGAGGCTCTGCTCTCCAACCCTGAGCTGTCCTGGGTTTGATCCCAGTTGTTTTCCGTGAAGACTTCAGTCCCTAAGTGCCGGCAGTGTCACCTCTTAGAGTCGGTCCTTCTCAGAAATCAGTGCCTTTGAGGAGAGACTGCTACAAGTGTATGCAGATGTCTTATACACAAGCGAGAGTCTTTCTCTGAACACGGGGCCATGAAGTCAATTTTATTGGTCAAAATACATAAACCTTGCACATGCACACTGCCAACTGTCCATGACAACAATGGCTACATGAATCCACATTCAAGACCATATAAGCTCTTATATGTTCTCACTCATTGACCAAAAGAGGATCTTATCATCCTTTTCAATTTTGCCAATCTGACTGGTGACACATGGCATCTAGCAGCAACCATTAGTTTTCCTTTTCCTAATTGATGGCGGTTGTCATCAGTCATACTCCAGCTTTCTCGTCCACCTCTTGGAATTGGTTCGGGAGAACTCTGAAAGAAAAACAATCTGCAGGCAAAGGAGAAATATACTGGAAGGAACTGGAGCCCCAGCATCACAGAGTAGAGCTGAGAAGAGCTGTGGAGTTGAGACTTTAGTTTTAAGACCAGTGCGCTAGAGCAGGTGACATCCCTTCCCCATCATATCCACTGGAAATGCAGATTTCTTCTGTGAATTTCTGATCCATACACAATGCACCCACTGTTCTTGCATTGTCACTTTACTCATGTAAAGGACTTCATGATTCATTTTTGTTCAAACTCCGTGATCTCCAGCTAGAAGACACACAGATTGCAAGGTCCTCAACCAGATCCCTGACTCCACACTCACACTGCACTCCTGCCATCTGGCTGGTATCCAGTCTGAGTTTCATGTGTGACAAAGACACTTGTGATTTTCCTGTGTTCAGGGCCTAGAACTGTTTTCTGTTCAAACTCATGAACTAGGTCATGACCTGCTCTAGTTTTCAGGGCTTTAAAAATCTGTCTTGATGGTGATGCCTTCCGAAGATGCATGCTGCAATTATATACCCAACTGCCTATTTCACAGTTGGTACCTACTGAGCACACAGTACGCTGAAATCAAAAGCATTTTGACTTCAGGTTTTTCAGCAACTTACCCATATGATTTGACATTTTGAAAAAGTTAATGAAACTCTCCAATGAAAAACTGACTACATAAAAAAATGAATGTGTAATAGATGATCCTTGGTTAACACACATGAGAGGAAAAAGGAATTTGTAAGTTGAGATTGGTTATTTAAGGTAGTTACTGGGTCATAATTTGTCAAATATGGCATTCCCTCAGTGAAGAGAGATATATACAAAGTAGCAATTTTGAAAACATTACAGATGATTTTGCTTCCATTAAAGCCAGGAACTTAAAAGTACTGTTGTGGCATAAGAAAATATTTCAACTTGATGTGAGTTTAATACATATATTTTAAAAGATTTTTCAGACAACATTACAGGAGAAATTTACCTTTTATATTAATATTGAATGAAATAATTTTCTCTTTCCCTTGGGGCTCCTTTAAGTCTCAGTCTTGTCCCCAAGTCTTCCTTCCCACTGGAGGGTCGCAATATCGAGTAGATTTCTGTCCGGATTGTAGACGCCTTTCCTGTTGTCCCTGAATTAGCCCCTTTCCCCAGAAACAGTCCTGAATCTGAAAACATACCACAACATGCTCTGATTTTCAGCCATCTGCTGCTGCTGCTAAGTCGCTTCAGTCATGTCCGACTCTTCGCGACCCCATGGACTGCAGCCTACCAGGCTCCTCCGTCCATGGGATTTTCCAGGCAAGAGTACTGGAGTGGGTTGCCACTGGATTTCCAGCCATCAATCGCAGCATAAACCGGCACCGGTGTGTTAAATCGCTCTGGGTAAAGTCTCCTCCCAGGAAGGGGAGGGTGGATACAAGGGCAGGTGCAGAAATTAAAGGCTCTGAGAGAGGCGGCGGCAAAGCTCCCCTGGGCAGTCCGGCCCGAAAAAGAAGTTTCCTTTCTGCTTGCGGGGCCCCACGCGCTCCCTGCGCCCCGGCGGCGCCTCGCCCGGGTCGCGGCTCCTGCCAAGGGCGACCCCCGAGTTCTCCCCGTGGTTCCGCCGACCGACTTGGCCGCTCTGTACCTCGAGGCGGGTTCAGCTGAGTTTGCGGCGCCGGTCTGTCAGTTACTGAGAGATCGGGCGCCCCCTCCCGGCCGTTTGGGCACGGCAAAAGGAGCTTGGAGGGCTGCTTAGCTTAGTGCAGGACCTGAGCTGTTTCACTGAGGCCCAGGGGAAGTGCTGAGTTTCTGGACTCCTGTTTCCCTGCTGATGGCCATGGGGATGTTCTGCTCCATCCCTCACAATTTACCCGTTAGCATACGTCGTCTTCTATTCTTCCAGTCATTTCCCATATTCGAGTAATTTGGTAGCATTAAGTATGTTTTACCTATATCCACAAGTACCATCAGCTTGGGGTTTTCTACAGAGGATTCACTGAAATGTTTGTAATCCAATCTGAGCAGGGGTCATAACTCTCAAGGATCTTGTCCATCATGTATTTCAATTTTATGGTGAGGATCACTTAACAATGTATGAGTCATCTTGGACACTTAAATACGATTGTTTTAGAATTATTTTAGAATTATTAATTTTGTCAAACACAGTTAGACTCTCAGTAATAACTACCACTTGATAATTTCATTTTGCTTCTTACACAAAATAATCAGGATACTTTGTAAGTCATTCAGCTTATCGAGAATTTGGAGGGAGACGTTAATGGAAATAAGAGATTTGTAACATTGAGGTATGAAACAACAAAGGGACATCTTGTGTTAGAAGTAAAAGAGGGAAATAAGTGAGAGTTCAGTACATGCAGCATGCTCAGGGGTTTATGCTGTGGATAGAGAGTTTGGAATCTGACATATTAGGTTTTGAAATCTGGATTTGCAAATTCATTATTAGATTATTTCATTCAAATAAAGTCCTAGCAGGGGGCTCTTGGAAAGGAGAATATTAACTCAGTTTCACTATGTTGGAAGGATTAAGTGAGTCCCTTCAGAGGCTAAGGAATTTGTCGCTGTTGTCACTGTCATTTCTGATGAACACTGATAGTCTGTGGAATTTGTCTGGTGAAAGTGTTAGTCGCTCAGTCGAGTCCGACTCTCTGTGACCCCATGAACTGTAGCCTGTCAGGCTCCTCTGCCCGTGGAATTCTCCAAGCAAGAATACTGGAGTGGGTTACCATTTCCTTTTCCAGGGGATCTTCCTGACTCGGGGATTGAACCTTGGTCTCCTGCATTGCAGGCGGATTCTTTACCATCTGAGCCACCAGGGAAGCCTGGTAGGTCCTTGGTAATTAGGTTCACAGTATAACATTTATAACATTTATTTAGTAAACAATTCAGGATGGATGTGCCATAAAAAGTGAGGGTAGCATCAGGGAATATATTCTTTCTCCTCAAATAAATATCAAGAATGAAATAGATCCTAATGAATCCTTGCCATAAACACTATACCGTGGTATCTTCTTATTACCATGTTACAGACTGAATGTGTGTGTGTTCCCCAAATTCATATATTGAAACCCTACCCCTCGAGACTCCCTGATGGTCCAGTGGCCAGGACTCCATGCTCCCATAGCAGGAAGCCTGAGTTGGATCTCTGGTCAGGGAACTAGATCCTGCATGTGGCAAGCAGGATTTCCCATGGCCCAAGTAAAGATCCCGCATGAAGCAAAGAAGATCCAAGATCCAGCATGCTTCAGATAACACCTGGCCCAGCCAAATAAGCACATAAAATAAATATTTTTAAAATTCTTAAAAAACCTGTAGAAACCCAACCCATCAATGTGATCATATCACAAACTGGAATATTAGGGAGATCATTAGGGTTAGCAATCAATAAAATTCAGCTATTACTTTTAATATCATAATTTTACTGTTACCCAGATTAAGATCAGGATCTTTTGGAATCATTTCATTCCCTGTCATTCTAGTTTTTTCAAAGCATCTTCTCATTACCCAAGTGGATTTATTAACTACACAGATGCCAGGCAAGGCTGGTCTCCTAAACCCTGCCAGAAAGGGTTTGTGTTCTAGCAACTGGGGTTCTGATTGCCCGTCTCTCTTCCATCTCCGCTTATACTGATCACATGTGGATTAAAGGAAAGGAAAATCAGCTAGCTGGTCTTACAAAGCTGAAGGCAGTCAACTGACCCAGGACTTGGCCTTCATTGAGCTTCTGTCCTGTCCCAGTCTTTCTGTTGTTCATACCGGCTTCATCCTTCCCCTCTGCCACAGCCACTCCCCAGCTGTGCTGCACTGCAGTTTGCTAACTCAGAATAATACATCATTACGTCAGGGGAAAACCACTTCCCTTCTTTCATACTCAGGACATTGAGACTTACCCTTGTTTTCTTCTTGCCCACAAAACAACTGTGGAATTTTACTTTCTAGGAAAGTTGCAAAGAGAAACAAAAACAAATCCAACATCTTGAAAGTGGAAGAGATGCAGCCTCTCTGGCTCTCTTTACTTCCCTTTCTTGTTCTCATCTCATCATGAAATACAACCAGAGCAGAGGCAGGAATACCAACATTGTCCAATAAATCACTAAGTGTATATAAAAAGTTTAAATGAAAAATTACACTCAAGTAAAGGAAAGAAGGCTATTTCTCCTGATCTAGTACCCTTGGTCTCACTGCCCTGCAATCTCAGAGGAGACAGAAACAGGGAACAGAGATGCCCAGTAGAATCAACTGCCTGAATTAATGACTGAAACTCATTAGATTCTGTGACATAAGCTTCCAATAAGAGACAATGTCATCACTGAATCTCCTTCCTCCAGCTCAGAAACTCTGAGCAGAACAAGTGTTGAAGAGTTAAGTAAAAGAATTGAATAATAAAACCTATACTTGGCAAAGTAAATATTATTTAACTACTGAAAGTAAAATAATTGCAGTTGGAAACTCCTGCAACAACTTGCACAAAGACACTTTTGCTCTCAGCATCTGAGCACTGCTGACACTTTAGACACCTGGGGAAACGGGTCAGGAGAAGAAGAGGTCACCACTGAGAACTAGGGTCCTTCACATAAAAACTCCAGGGGAGAGGTTGGGGTTTTGGGAAGACAATTTATTTTCTCAATATATCAATAAGCCCTCCACAGAAAGGAGATTTTCGAGTCCTCAGGACGTGCTGAGCCTGTCCTCAGGGAGGGAGTCCAGCATGTGAACAAGAGGACTCAGTCACTCCAGAGGACAGGGGGTGGCTCCTTGTGATCTCTCCCTGTGAGTGAGGTGCTGCTGGGAAAAACAATAATCCTGGATTTACAGTCTCCTCACCCATGTTCCCTGAGTAGAACCAGGATTCTGGTGGGGGTATTGGCCCATCTGTGGAGGACGACAGGTCTCCAGCAAGAAAATGGTGGAAAGAAAGGGTGATGTTTGTAATGGTCCTGCCCTCACGGTTCCCTGAAGGGCAGGGATCTGCAAGAACGTGTTCTAGAAGTAAGAGAAATGTGGGAGGAGTTCAAGGACTGATAATAATCAGCCTCTTCTATGAATCAAACACTAAAGAAAACTCATCATTTGTTTCCAAGAGCTTAACTTCCAGAATGATCTGGTAAATCCCTTATAAATATGAAAACCATAGAGCTGACAGAGCCTGGCTTCCTATGGAACCTAAGAGGGAAAAATGGAGCCTAAGAGCAAGCCAAAAATGTGTTAATGGATGAGAGGAGAGCAACATTTATGCATGAAAGATAAAGGGTAATAACGTGTGTAATTACAAATGTCCATCAATTCTGACTTAAAAGAAAAACCTTTCTCATTTGATTTAAAAATATCTATTTGGATGGGCACATCTGAAGTCACTGCTGCTGCTAAGTCACTTCAGTCGTGTCCGACTCTGTGTGACCCCTTAGACAGCACCCCACCAGGCTCCGCCGTCCCTGGGATTCTCCAGGCAAGGACACTGGAGTGGGTTGCCATTTCCTTCTCCAATGCATGAAAGTGAAAAGTGAAAGGGAAGTACCTCAGAAAAAGGCAAAATTAATAGTCTAGAAGGAAGAAAATTTGACTGTATTGAGAATACATAACAAAAAACCAACAAAGGAAGTAAAAGTTTATAGAAATGATTAGAAAATGAAAACTACCATGTTCCCTATTTAATGGCCTTGCTTAGAAAGCATGGCATCAGAGAACCTACCTCAAGGTTCTGCCGGGAGCCAGCATATTGCATATTGAGTGCAGCACTTTCCACAGCATCATCTTTCAGGATCTGGAATAGCTCAACTAGAATTCTATCACTGCCGGGAGCCAGCGTGAGGAGCTCCACCCATGACAAAGGTCACAAGGAAGGAGGCTCAGCATATGCAAAGGTGGGATTGAGCCTCAGGAGTCCCCCTGGAAATTTTCGAGCATCTACCCCCAAAACCAGAGTCTGCCTACTTTCTGCTTTGTGCTTTCACCTACACCTCTGACTTTATGGGGGGCTGTGCCCCACTACCTCTCTCTGAAAAAAGAGTTAGCTTACAGCTCCAGTTAATAATTCCTGGGTGTGACAGTGTTTCAACCTACAAACTCCTTTGGAAATCCTCTAGCCTGCCTGAATAGGTTTTTTCGGCCACATGTGATTGTTCAGAGCCTCCCAACTGTGAGAGGGAGGAGATGTTCTAAACTGTCTAAACACAGATTCTTTTGAGTAGTTAAAAGATTGATTAGAAATTGTATTGGTGAAGGGTTTTTCACTTATTGAGCCAATGTTTGCTGCTAAGGCTCCATACCCCTTACCTACTGTGTCCTTGGCAGTGTATTGATTGATATAATGGGTGTATAGAAATGTAAGTAGTAGCTCAATGTTTGTAACCTTGGACCTTTGAGTTAATTCTTTTCTTGATTGAGCCCACCTCACCTTTGCCCTATAGGAATGCAGCTTTGTCCAGTGCTTTTTTGGAGGCTTGTGCCTGACTTTGGAATAATCACCTTTAGAGAAAAATAAGTTCCTTAAAATGTTAACAGGCCTCCTGGCCAGAAGATGATGTAAATCACCTGAACTTTTGCATATGATAAGTTTGAAAGCCTGGCTTCAATTAGGACCAGGAACTGCTGTCCTTGTATGACTCTACCCCTTCCCCCATTATCCTCTATGCATAACTTAAGGTATAAAAACTACTTTGGAAAATAAAGTGCGGGCCTTGTTCACCAAAACTTGGTCTCCCCATGTCTGTCTCTCTCTCAAATTCTGGCTGAGTCTCCATCTGGAGCACGGAACCCGCCATGCTTGCTAATTATGCCTGGGCTTCTAAGATCCGACTGAGGAGGCCTCAGTGTCTCCTCTCCTTCGGGAGAACGGAAGGACGCCTGCGGCCTACGTCAGTGGTGCAAACTTCTTGTCTTGAAGTTTTATTGGTCTCCCGCATAAACCAAGCTACTCAGCCTCTTTTCTCCACTGAATTTTCCTACTGAGCTATCCTCATCCTATTACTCTTTATATCTTTGATAAAATATTTAAATAAATAGGTCACCGGCACCGTCCCCGCTTCGAATACCCTGGATCAGCCGGGGCTGGTCCCCGGCAAGGTTCCACCAGACACCGTCTCAGCCAGGCCAGCCACAGCTTCATCTTCCCCATGGCCTTCATGCTCTCTGTATTGATGGCCCTGGTGCTGGTCAGCTACGGCCCGGGAGGATCCCTGGGCTGTGACCTGTCTCAGAACCACGTGCTGGTTGGCAGGCAGAACCTCAGGCTCCTGGACCAAATGAAGAGACTCTCCCCTCGCTTCTGTCTGCAGGAAAGAAAAGACTTCGCTTTCCCTCAGGAGATGGTGGAGGGTGGCCAGCTCCAGGAGGCCCAGGCCTTCTCTGTGCTCCACGAGATGCTCCAGCAGAGCTTCAACCTCTTCCACACAGAGCGCTCCTCTGCTGCCTGGGACACCACCCTCCTGGAGCAGCTCCGCACTGGACTCCATCGGCAGCTGGATGACCTGGACGCCTGCCTGGGGCAGGTGATGGGAGAGGAAGACTCTGCACTGGGAAGGACGGGCCCCACACTGGCCGTGAAGAGGTACTTCCAGGGAATCCATGTCTACCTGAAAGAGAAGGCATACAGCGACTGCGCCTGGGAAATCGTCATAGTGGAAATCATGAGATCCTTGTCTTCATCAATCAACTTGCAAGAAAGGTTAAGAATGATAGATGGAGACCTGAACTCACCTTGACATGACTGTCACTGATTAAGATGCCACATCATCCTTATTTACTCACCTGGGGTCATTTCAGAAGACTCTGAATTCTCCTTTAGCCACCAAATTTATTGAATTAACTCAGCCAATACATGTCAGTAATAATAAGCAATTAGATACAAAAGTAATCATGTGAAGGTGTATCAATCCATAAGCAATGATTGCCCTGATGTTATTTATTTATTCTTTATTTAGTTAATGTAATATTTTATCTCATCATATTTATACTTTCATATAAAAGATGTGTATGTTTACTTTGTATTAAAATTTAGAAAATATATTTCCCTGTTTCATTAAAACTGTTATTTTTTTATTTATTAAATAGTTATCAAGATAAATTTCTTGTTTATATTTTGAAAACCTAAATCCTTATTTTCTCTGCATACACCTATCACAAAATAGTATTTGTTCACTTTATTCTGTGGAACATTTCTATTATTTTCTAGGAAATGTTTGTCAAAAGGTGGAATTCTGAGAATTTTCTGTGGGTGCAGTTGTTAGGACTCTGAGTTTTTCCTTCAGGGAGCCTTGGTTGAGGAACTTATATCCTATAAGCTGTGGAGGGTGCCAAAAAAAACAATTTAGAAAGGAAATTATGAAATTGTAGAAAATGGTTAGTCTTGCTGTCATAGGCATAACTAATTTATACCCACTCATTAAAGAATGGTTGATATACATATCTGAGGGAAGCAGTCACCTCCTGCAGGAAAGCTGATGACGTACGGTATTGACTGGCTGCTCCTGACTCCTATTACTCTGCCTCCCTTCTCCTCAGTAGTGCCTTACTGAGCAATTCACTCCCTTACACAATACCTTCACTGCCTCCACACTGGAGCTCTGTTCTGTGCTGGTTTCTAGCTGCATGGTGTAGTCAGAGTGGAAGCCACAGGAAGAGAGTCCAAGTAAAAGGAGTGTTCTAGAAATTTCAAAACCTCTGAATCCCAGCTCTGCTGTTTACCAACAGTGTGACCCTGAAAAATCTCACAAACACAACAGGTCAGTTTCCTCATCTTTAATACGGGGACAATAAGAGTAGTTTTCATACAATTACTGCTTGGATTCAATGAGTCCATATCACACAAGAGGCATCAAGCGCTCCTGGCAGAAATCATCAGGACCGTGAGAATCACAGAGTGGCTGCCCTCAGGGAGGAGACAGGATAGCCGCCCTGAGACAGAGACTGGAGGGCAGCATGGAAAGGTACTGGCCCCTGACAAAGGAATTTTCTTTTCCACTTGGGTGCTAGTTTCACAGTGCTCTCAGTGTGAGAACGTTCCTTTGCTGTATGCTGAAGAGCATTCCAATTTCTGGGTTTCATACTTCTAAAAGCATTGCTATGAGTTCATAAAAAACTCTTTGAAAGATGAATTGGTAGAAAATGCTTGATCTAACATAAATACGATACTAGGGAAAGAATAGAGATCGCATATCAGTACAGATAATCAAACACAAGCAGAGGCAGGAAGGAAAGAGCAGGGGCTGTGAAGTGTGTGGTTCTGCTCTCCAGTTCTGGGCTGTCCCAGGTTGGATCCTAGTTCTCCTTTCCATAAAATCCCTTGTCCATACTTGCTGGCAATGTCACCTCCTGGAGCCTCTGTTCTGCTACTGAAAGAACAAAACCCAACAAATGGTTCAGAAGCCAGTTTTACCTCTTTTCATACTAAAGAAGTGAGAAACATGATTAATGAATGAAGTGCTTGATTTTCGGCAACCTCCAAGGAGACTCACACCAAGGGTCACCTTCCAGGATTGCTGCTGCTAGTACCCTTGTCCCCAGGGCAAGCCATTGCTGACCCACACTTCCATAGGAGACTCCAACCTTAGGAGGTGGGTCTGGTTCAGTCTCCTGTGGGGTCACTGCTCCCTTCCCCTGGGTCTTGGTGCATGCAAGATTATGTTTGTCCCCTGCAAGAAGAGTCTCTCCCACAGTCCTGTGGAAGTCCTGTAATCAAATCCCACTGGTGTTCAGAGTCAGATTGCCTGGGGATTCCCACTCCCTTTGCAGGCTTGCAAGCATGGCATGAGGCTCAGAACCTTCACACCAGTGGGAGAACTTTTCTGGTATTATTGTTTTCCAGTTTGTTGGTTTCCCATCTGGCAGAGATGGGATTTATTTTTATTGTGCTTGAGCGCCTCCTGCATCTCATTGTAGTTTCTTCTTTGTGTCTGGACATGGGACATCCTTTTTCGGCGGCTCCAGAGTCCTTCTCTGGATGGTTGTTCAACAGCTAGTTGTGATTCCAGTGCTCTTGCAGGAGACGAGTGCATGTCCTTCTACTCTGCCATCTTGAACCAGAAGCTAAGCCAAAACTTTGATATTTGACCATTTGAAATATGCTGAACTATCTCATTCACACCCACCATATATTTATTCACCACCACGGACGTATGTGTGGCTAAGATTTGAACAGGGCGTTAAAACTGGAAATAGGTATGTTGTCTGTCTTCAAACAGAATGATTTTCTAAGAAAGATTTTAAAAATCAATATGTCAATCTGCTGCACAGAAAACATTTTTATTGAGGTATATCCAAGTTCCTGCAGTAACAAGGGTTTATTTATAAAAATTGATCAACAAGGATCCCACCAATTTATACATTTCATTTACCATATTTCAACTTTTATTATTTTAAGAATTTCCTATAATCTGTACTTTTCAAGATCAAAGTCTTTCTTTTCATTTTAAACACCCCTCTTCCACACACATCCTCCATCAGGACCTTCTAACTGAGAGTCACTTAAATGGGGAGGAATTGAATCCCCAGAGCAGGAGCAAGTCTCCATTTCTTATTCCGACCCAGCATCCTGCACAATGGTAGGATACTACTGGTCCTCAGGGTTGTCAATAAATTATAAGTGTAATAATGATAATAATAATAATGATAAGCTTAAAAGAGTTTTACCAGTTAAACTGTTGAAAATAAAAATCTTGCTGCATTTTTTTGTTTTTATTTTTTGTGGGTTACTCTTGTTTTCTCAGGTGACCAGTATATTTGTTATCTGGGCACATCTTTAGTTTTCCCTCAATTTCCTGCATCATTTCGTCCAGTCAATTTTTCTGTCCTATGCTACTGTTTTCTCAGCTTTAAAATAAGGATATGGGAGTGGATATGTGTGTACTTATAGCTGGTTTACTTGTTGTACAGCAGAAATCAACACAACATTGTAAAGCAATTATTCTCCAATTAAAAACAAAATAGGGATAATGAGACTACTGTACTCCATTCAATATACCATCTCATGTTCTGTACTCTATATGATGTTAATATAACAACTTACAAAATTAACTTAAATGAGTAGATTATATAAAGCATCAGGGCCACATTAAACATGTGAGAGTTGTTACTGTGACAACAGTGTATATAAAGGTGTATACAAAGGTTTCGCCATTATTTCATGTCTACCCTAAAGATGATTATGCCTTATCTGTGCCTTGCTCAACTCTAATTTTTAATGCAAAAATTCTACCTCTGCAACTTAGAATAAGTTAATCTTTTCTAGTATTGTACAAAACATATCTATACATTTTGAAATTTTACTAGCAAATAAAATAATCACAGGAGTGTACCAAGCACACCGCGATGTTTAGTGGGCATCAAATCAATATGCAATCAGTGCATTTGGCATATAAGATGCTTATTAGGTAGGAAATGGTATGTTAAGTGTAAACCTACATTATGCTGAAATAAAAAACATCTTGATTGTGAATTTTAAAGCACTTATCTGTATGAAATGACATTTTAAAAAAGTTAATAAAACTCTCCAATGCAAAACTATGTATAAATTTGAAAGCTTAACATAAGATCCTTAGTTAAAGGAAATGAAAAGAAAAAAAGATTTTGAAAATTGAGATTAATTATTTAAGGTATCTACTGGGTCATAAGTTTCTCAAATATGGCTTTCGCTCAGTTGAACTGAGATGAACAAAGAAGTAATTTTGAAAACATTACAGATGATTTTGCTTCCACTGAAGCAAGGAACTTAAAGTTTTGTTTTGGCATAAGGAATATTTAGATTTGGTGTGAGTTTCAGACTTCTTTATACATTTAAAAATATTTTCAACTACTTGAACGTTGCAGGAGAAATTAACCATTTATATTAAATAAAATCATTTTCCCTTTCCCCAGGGGCTCCTGTAAGTCTCAGTCTTGTTCTCAAGTCTTTCCACTGGATGGTCCCAATATCTAGATTACTGTCCAGAATGCATGTTGACGTCCATTAATGGACCGGAACCTGGTGGTCCGGAGTCGACCGATAAGAAAGTAAAGGAGAGAGAAAGAGGCTGATATTCCTTGGTTTACACAGAAAGCCAATAAAGTCCCTGACGCGGGGCTTGCTCTCATCACAGAGGCCTCAGGCGCCCTCTCCATGGGGTGAAGGCACAAAGCGCCTTCTCGAGAGGGTCTTAGAAGCCCGGGCAGACAAGTGAACTCAGAGAGCCTCTGCGCTCCAAAGAAATAGTCTGGGAGAGAGAGAGAGAAAGCAAGACATGGGGAGCAAAGCTCTAATGGATCAAGGATGTTTTATTCAACGTTGTGTAGGTATTTATACCATCTTACAAGATAGCTATTTTCAGCAGACATAAAAATCAAAACTTACAAGGAAACATGAGGTCATCCATATGAAAGAGAGAGGGTTGTAAATAACCACTTTTACCATACGGTTCATAAAAAGGAAGAGGGTACTTATCACGGAGTAGAAAAACTAACTAAGGAAATGCCTGGATTCCTCGGCCCCCAGAAGAGGCTTGCCTCTCCACTAAATTCCTGAATATTCAGGAAATAACAAGGAACAGAGAATTCCTGACAGATCCAAAACAGCACACATGAAGCCTCCTGTTAAATGCGTTCTGACAAATGTAGATGCCTTTCCTCTTTCCCCTTTCCCCCAATTAGTCTTTTCCCCCAGAAACAACCTGAAATCTGAAAACATTCCACAATATGCTCAGATTTCCAGCCATCAGTCACAGCATAAATGGGCACCAGTGTAAACCTCTCTGGCTAAAATCTCCTCCCAGGAAGGGGAGGATGGACTCAGGGGCAGGTGCAGAAATCAAGTTCTGAGTGAAATCCCTGCAAAGCTCCCCTGGGCCATCTGGCCCAAAAAGGAAGTTTCCTCACTGCTCCTGAGGCCCCAGGCTCTCCCTGGGCCTCAGCAGCACCTAGCTCAGCTGGAGGCTCCTGCCTACACAGACTCCCTGGTTCTCGGTTCTCTCGGTAGATGTGGCACTGGAGTTCCAGGCGGTGTACCTGGAGACAGGTCTGCTGGGGGAGCAAGGCCAGTTGCTCCATTTCAGGGAGTTCTGTGGTGCCCTCCCGGTCGCTGGGGCGCAGGAAAGACAGATTTGAGCATCTTGTTGAGCTGGAGCCGTGGGACCCAATTTCACTGAAGTGCTGATTTTGGTGGCTTCCTGGTCTCTCAGATGGTGGCAATGGTGATGATCACCATTCTCCAGGGCTGGAGAACATCACCCTCCGTGTCATCAGGGAAGGGCTTGGCATCTGGTGAGCTTGGTGATGCTGCAGGTGTTGGGCTGTGTCAGCCTTTATCCAGCTTTTCCCAGCACCTTCCCCCAAATAAGATCTTTAAATAGGGCAGAAAGGTCACTTTCTACATTTTTCTCAATTTTGTCTCCACTGAAAACTTTTCCCTTCTATTCTGGGCATCAGAGAATGTCACAGCTTCGATGCTTCCTTTGTGTTATTACACTGGAAATGAAATATTCTCATGGAAATGTCTCAATCCAAAAGGAGATATTCATCTATATGAGTCAACTCAGCTTGAAAGAAAAACCTGAGGCTCAATCTCTCTTCTTTAGTCTAAAAGAGAACTTAGAGGTGTGACTCCATAATCTATTGTGACAGTTTTTAAATTGCACCAATTTTTAAATTGCCACATCTCTCTGCATTTCCTTTTTACATGTCTAATACATAAGGTTTGAATTCTTCAGTTATTTACAGGACTATTGCTCCTGTGTTCTAGTGGTCTACAGATAATAGTGGCATAATAATGAACATGGGTTAATTCATAGAGTTCTCTTCATTATCTCATCAAACTGTGCTGACCACGTACACATATGTGACAATGTGCTTGGCGATGTGGATTCCAGGAGCATCAGGAGAGGATCATGACTCCTCTCCTGGGAGCAGGGGAGAAGACTTTGGAGGCAGGATGTAGAGGAATGAGGCAGCACGTGCTCAGAGCAGCTGAGGGCCGGTACTCAGAGCTGATGAAGAAGAGGGACTGGGAACAGCAGGAAGCTCTACTCTCACACAATCTAGGGCTCCTGAGTATAGCCAACACCGGAGGTTCATTTCGTTTTCTAAAACATCAAGACGACTTGAGTAGCAGTCACAGAGGACATCCTTTACTTCAAATAATACAAAGTTTACAAATTAGGCTGAGAATGTGGAACTTAGAGAATGATAGCAATCTTTCATGTCAATATAGCCAATAGTAACCTCTTTACTCCACCCTCAGTCCATCCAAGAGAAGCTTTGAGTGCAAGTTTCTTAACACAGTCAAGGGTCTGCATGTTGAATCCCTAAGTGTTCATTCTAGGAGAGGGAATGCCTGCAGGACTATGAAGAGCCCAGGAGCCCAAGTTTCCTCCCTTTTGAGCAGGGCCTTGTACATAATGGAGAGAAATCCTACAGCACTTGAAGTTCTTTGCTGAGGAAGAAATTCTAGGAAAGTTGTCCACTCTCCTAGAATTTTGATGTCTTGTTCCTGGTCAGGGAACTAGATCCTACAGGCCACAACCAAGACTTCCCATGCCACAAGTAAAGATCCGATTTGAGGCAAGGAATATGGAAAAGCCAGCATGCCGCAACCAAGACCTGGCACAGCCAATACATGCATAAAATAAATGCATTTAAAATTATTTAAAAAACAAAACAAAACAAAGAAACCCAACTCATCAATGTGATCATATCACAAGGTGGGATATTAGGGAGATTAGGGTTATAATCAATAAAATTCAGGTGTCATTTTTAATATCATAATTATTGTTACACAGATTAAGATCAGGATCTTTTGGAATCATTTCATTCCCTTTCATATTAGTTTTTTCAAAGCAACTTCTCATTGACCAGGTGGATTTGTCACAGATGCACAGCAAGGCTGGTCTCCTTGACCCTGTGAGAGAGGGTTAGTGTTCTAGCAGTGGGGGTTCTGATTGCTGTCTCCCATGAGCTGGTGCATGTGACTTCTTCGTTCTCCCCTTATACACACCACATATGGATTAAAGGAAAGAAAAATCAGGTGGCTGGTCTTACAAAGCTGAGGGCAGTCCACAGACTCAGGACTTGGCCTTCGTTGAGCTTCTGTTTGAAGCAGCCGTGTCCCAGCCTTTCTGTTGTTCATATTGACCTGATCCTTCCCCTCTGCCACAGCCTAGGCCCCAGCTATGCTGCATGAAGTTTGCTAACCCAGAATACATCACTGTGTCAGGGAAAGCCACTTCCTTTCTTTCATATTCATGACATTGAGACTTACCCTTGTTTTCTAGTTGCCCACAAAACAACTATGGAACTTTACTTTCTAGCAAAATTGCAAAGAGAAACAAAAAAAATCTAACCTCTTGAAAGTGATGCAGCCCCTCTGCTTTTCTTTACTTCCCTTTCTTGTTCTCACCTCATACTGAATTACAACCAGAGGAGGAGCAGTGAAACGAATCTTGTCCAATAAGTCACTAAGTGAATATAAAAAGTTTAAATGAAAAATTACACTCAAGGAAAGAAGGCTATTTCTCATGATCTAGCATGCTGGGTCTCACTGCCCTGCATTCTCAGAGGAGACAGAGACAAAGGAACAGAGATGCCAGGTGGAATCAACTGCCTGAACAAACGGCTGTAACTCACTAGATACTGTTACATACGCTTCCAACAAGAGACAACACCAGCACTGAATCTCCTTCCTCCAGCTCAGAAACTCTGAGCAGAACAAGTGTTGAACAGTTTAAATAAAAGAGTTGAATAATAAAAACTATACTTGGCAAAGTAGATATTATTTATCTACTAAAAGCAAAGCAGAATGGGAAAGACTAGGGATCTCTTCAAGAAAATTAGAGATACCAAAGGAATATTTCATGCAAAGATGAGCTCAAGAAAGGACAGAAATGGTATGGACCTAACAGAAGCAGAAGATATTAAGAAGAGATGGCAAGAATACACAGAACTGTACAAAAAAGATCTTCATGACCCAGATAAGCACAATGGTGTGGTCACTGACCTAGAGCCAGACATCCTGGAATGTGAAGTCAAGTGGGCCTCAGAAAGCATCACTATGAACAAAGCTAGTGGAGGTGATGGAATTCCAGTTGAGCTATTCCAAATCCTGAAAGATGATGCTGTGAAAGTGCTGCACTCAATATGCCAGCAATTTGGAAAACTCAGCAGTGGCCACAGGACTGGAAAAGGTTAGTTTTCATTCCAATCCCAAAGAAAGGCAATGCCAAAGAATGCTCAAACTACCACACAATTGCACTCATCTCACACGCTAGTCAAGTAATGCTCAAAATTCTCCAAGTCAGGCTTCAGCAATATGTGAACCGTGAACTTCCTGATGTTCAAGCTGGTTTTAGAAAAGGCAGAGGAACCAGAGACCAAATTGCCAACATCCGCTGGATCATGGAAAAAGCAAGAGAGTTCTAGAAAAACAACTATTTCTGCTTTATTGACTATGCCAAAGCCTTTAACTGTGTGGATCACAATAAACTGTGGAAAATTCTGAAAGAGATGGGAATGCCAGACCACCTGATCTGCCTCTTGAGAAATTTGTATGCAGGTCAGGAAGGAACAGTTAGAACTGGACATGGAACAACAGACTGGTTCCAAATAGGAAAAGGAATTCATCAAGGCAATATATTGTCACCCTGTTTATTTAACTTCTATGCAGAGTACATCATGAGAAACGCTGGACTGGAAGAAACACAAGCTGGAATCAAGATTGCCAGGAGAAATATCAATAACCTCAGATATGCAGATGACACCACCCTTATGGCAGAAAGTGAAGAAGAACCAAAGAGCCTCTTGAGGAAAGTGAAAGTGGAGAGTGAAAAAGTTGGCTTAAAGCTCAACATTCAGAAAACGAAGATCATGGCATCCGGTCCCACCACTTCATGGGAAATAGATGGGGAAACAGTGTCAGACTTTACTTTTGGGGGCTCCAAAATCACTGCAGATGGTGACTGCAGCCATGAAATTAAAAGACACTTACTCCTTGGAAGGAAATTTATGACCAACCTAGATAGCATATTCAAAAGCAGAGACATTACTTTGCCAACAAAGGTTCGTCTAGTCAAGGCTATGCTTTTTCCTGTGGTCATGTATGGATGTGAGAGTTGGACTGTGAAGAAAGCTAAGCGTGGAAGAATTGATGCTTTTGAACTGTGCTGCTGGAGAATACTCTTGGGAATCTCTTGGACTGCAAGGAGATCCAACCAGTCCATCCTAAAGGAGAGCAGTCCTGGGTGTTCATTGGAAAGACTGATGCTGAGGCTGAAACTCCAATACTTTGGCCACCTCATGCGAAGAGTTGACTCATTGGGAAAGACTCCGATGCTGGGAGGGATTGGGGGCAGGAGGAGAAGGGGACGACAGAGGATGAGATGGCTGGATGGCATCACTGACTCGATGGACGTGGGTATGAGTGAACTCTGGGAGTTGGTGATGGACAGGGAGGCCTGGCGTGCTGCGATTCATGGGGTAGCAAAGAGTTGGACATGACTGAGCGACTGATCTGATCTGAAAAGCAAGATGATTGGATTTGGAAATTCTTTCACCAACTTACACAAACACATTTTTGCTCTCAGCATCTGAGCACTGCTGATATTTTGGACACCTTGGATCAGGAGAAGAGGAGGTCACCATCAAGAACTAGGGTCCTTCACAGAAACACTCCAGGGGAGAGGATGGGGTTCAGGAAGACAATTTATTTTCCCAACAAATAAACAAGCCCTACTCAGAAGGCGATTTTGAGGCCACAGGATGTGGTGAGCCTGTCCGAGAGAGGGAGTCCAGCAGGTGAGGAAGGGACTCTGTCACTCAGAGGAGAGGGGGTGGCTCCATGTGATCTCGCCCTTCTGAGTGAGGTGCTTCTAGAAAATCCTGGATGTAGAGACTCCTCACCTGCCAGGGTCCAGCCCCGGCTGATCCAGGGTATTCGAAGCGGGGATGGCGTCGGCGAGGATCAGGATACAATAGTTTCAATTAGATATTAATTAGAGATATAAAGAGTAATAGAATAAGGATAGCTCAGTAGGAAAATTCAGTGGAGAAAAGAGGCTGAGTAGCTTGGTCTACGCAGGAGACCAATAAAACTTCAAGATAAGAAGTTTGCACCACTTACGTAGGCCGCAGGCGTCCTTCTGTTCTCCTGAAGGAGAGGAGACACTGAGGCCCTCCTCAGTCGGATCTTAGAAGCCCAGGCAAAATTAGTAAGCATGGCGGGTTCCGCGCTCCAGATGGAGACTCAGCCAGAGTGACAGAGAGAGCGACATGGGGAGACCAGTCTTTCGAGGAACTGATCCCAATTCTTTATTTTCCATGGTCTACTTTTATACACTGAGATGTTATGCAAAAGTCACGCAGGGTCAGCAGTCCTGACTTTTATCAAAGTCAGGTGCTTCATACAAATGTATACAGAGGTCTTAGGGGTGTTACATCATCTTCTGGCCAGGGGGCCTGCTGACAAGTTATTACCCTCTCCTTGTGACAGCGGTCAGTTAACCAGGACACTTATTTCTCCAGGGGTGATTATTCTTAAAACAGATGCCACCCAAATAAAGTAACATTCCTATAGGGTGAGGGTGTAGTGGGTTTTAGTTAAGGAAAGAATTTACTTAGCCTAAGGTCTAACGTGATTAATATCAAAGGTTAATACTTATTTCTTCTATATATTCATTAATGTGTGTAAGGGCAGGGGATGTGGAGACTTAGCAACAAACATTGGCTCAATAAATGAAAAACCTTTCACCAATACAATTTCTAATCAGCCCACTATACTTATACTAATAGTTTTCTAACTTCTCTAAAGAACCTGTTTTTTAGAAGGTTTAAAGCATCTCATGCCTCTCACGGTTGGGAGGCTGTGAGCAATCACATGTGGCCGGACAAGCCTGTCAGGCAGGCTAGAGAACCTTCAGAGGAGTTTGTAGGTTAAAACACTCTTGTCACGCCCAGGAGTTTTTATTAACTGGAGCTCTAAGTTAACTCCTTCTCCAAAAGAGGTGGTGGGGGACAACCCCCGTAAAGTCAGAGGTGTAGGTGAGAGCACAAAGTAGTAAAGTAGGCAGGCTCTGGTTATGGGGGTAGATGCTCGAGGATTTCCAGGGGGAATCCTGAGGCTCAATCCCGCCTTTGAGTATGTCAAGCCTCCTTCCTCATGACCTTTGCCACGGGCAGAGTGCCTCACGCTGGCCCCCAACACTCACCCATGTTCCCTGAGAGGAACCAGGATTCTGGTGGGGGTATTGGCCCAGTCTGTGGAGGACGACAGGTCTCCAGTAAGAAAATGGTGGAAAGAAAGGGTGATGTCTGTAATGGCCCTGACCTTGTGGTTCCCTGAAACACAACCACATGGACCTGTAGGAAAGTGTTCTAGAAGGAAGAAAAATGTGGGGTAAGCTCATGGACTGAAAATAATCAGCCTTTTCTCTAAATCAAACACTAAGGAAAATCTATCCTTTGTTTCAAAGAGATCAAGTGCCACAGTGATCTGGTAAATCCCTAAATAAATACAGAAACCATAGGGCTGAGGGAGCCTGGCTTCCTAGGTAAAGTGAGAGGGGAAAATGGAGCCTAAGATGAGGGCTACAAATGTGTTCCTGGAAAAGAGGAGAAGCACATTTATGCATGAGAGACAGGGAGCAATAATATGTGTAATTACAAATGTACTTCAATTCTAACATAAGACGAAGACCTTCTCATTTGATGATAAATATCCATTTGGATAGCACATCTGAAGTTACTGGGAAAAGGTAAAATTAATAGTTTAAATTGATGACAATTTCTTTGACCATATTCAGAATACTTAACAGAAAACCAAAATGGGAAGTAAAAGTGTATAGAAATGATTAGAAAATGAAAATGACTGTGTTCCCTATTTAATGGCCTTGCTTAGAAAGCATGGCATCAGAGAACCTACCTCAAGGTTCCACCAGACGTCTTCCCAGCCAGCCCAGCAGCAGCCTCATCTTCCCCATGGCCTGTGTGCTCTCTCTACTGATGGCCCTGGTGCTGGTCAGCTATGGCCCGGGAGGATCCCTGGGCTGTGACCTGTCTCAGAACCACGTGCTGGTTGGCAGGAAGAACCTTAGGCTCCTGGGCCAAATGAGGCGGCTCTCCCCTCGCTTCTGTCTGCAGGACAGAAAAGACTTCGCTTTCCCTCAGGAGATGGTGGAGGGCGGCCAGCTCCAGGAGGCCCAGGCCTTCTCTGTGCTCCACGAGATGCTCCAGCAGAGCTTCAACCTCTTCCACACAGAGCGCTCCTCTGCTGCCTGGGACACCACCCTCCTGGAGCAGCTCCACACTGGACTCCATCAGCAGCTGGACGACCTGGACGCCTGCCTGGGCCCGGTGACAGGAGAGGAAGACTCTGCCCTGGGAAGGATGGGCCCCACACTGGCCCTGAAGAGGTACTTCCAAGGAATCCATGTCTACCTGAAAGAGAAGGAATACAGCGACTGCGCCTGGGAAATCGTCAGAGTGGAAATCATGAGATCCTTGTCTTCATCAACCAGCTTGCAAGAAAGGTTAAAAATGAGGAATGGAGACCTGAACTCACCTTGACATGACTCTCATTGACTAATATTCCACATCACCCTTGTACACTCTGGTGTTGTCATTTCAGAAGACTCTGGTTTCTTCTTTAGCCACCAGATTTATTGAATTAGTTCAGCCAATATATAGTAATGCTGTATTAGTAAGCAAGTAGATGTAAAAGGGGTATCAGTCCATAAGCAAAGACTGTTTGATGTTATTTATTTATATTTTATTGATTTAATGTATTACTCTATCTCAATGTTATATTTTCATATAAAATATGTATATGCTTACATTGTATTAAGATTTAGAAAATATATTCCCCTTTCTATTTCATTAAAATTATTTGTTTTATTTATTAAATACTTATCAAGGTAAACTTCTTGAGTTTTTTTTAATTTTAAAAACTTAAATCCTTATTTGTCTATATATACCTATCACAAAACAGTATTTGTTCCCTTATACTGTGGAACAGTTCTATCACTTTCCAACAAATGTCCGTCAAAGGTGGACTTCTTCAAGTTCTCTGGTGGTACAGTTTTTAGGGACTCTGAGTTTTCCCTCCAGGGAGCCTCCGTTAGGGAACTAAGTTCCTACAAGCTGTTGAGTGTGCCAAAAAGAAAACAGGTAGAAAGGAGATTATGAAATTGCAGAAAATGGTTAATTTTGATGTCATGCTGCTGCTGCTGCTGCTGCTAAGTCGCTTCAGTCGTGTCCGACTCTGTGTGATCCCACAGACGGCAGCCCACCAGGCTCCCCCATCCCTGGGATTCTCCAGGCAAGAACACTGGAGTGCATTGCCATTTCCTTGGTGTCATCAGATCAGATCAGTCTCAGTCATGTCCGACTCTTTGCGACCCCATGAATCGCAGCAAGCCAGGCCTCCCTGTCCATCACCAACTCCCCGAGTTCACTCAGACCCACGTCCATAGAGGTCAGTGATGCCATCCAGCCATCTCATCCTCTGTCATCCCCTTCTCCTCCTGCCCCCAATCCCTCCCAGCATCAGAGTCTTTTCCAATGAGTCAACTCTTCACATGAGGTGGCCAAAGTACTGGAGTTTCAGCTTTAGAAATCATTCCTTCCAAAGAAATCCCAGGGCTGATCTCCTTCAGAATGGACTGGTTGGATCTCCTTGCAGTCCAAGAGACTCTCAAGAGTCTTCTCCAACACCACAGTTCAAAAGCATCAATTCTTTGGCGCTCAGCTTTCTTCACAGTCCAACTCTCACATCCATACATGACCACAGGAAAAACCATAGCCTTGACTAGACGAATCTTTGTTGGCAAAGTAATGTCTCTGCTTTTGAATATGCTATCTTAATGTCATAGGCAATAACTAATTTATACCCACAGATTGGTATCTGTGGGTATAAATTAGTTGATAGAATGGTTGATATACATATCTGAGGGAAGCAGTCACCTCCTGCAGGAAAGCTGATGACATACGGTGTTGACTGGCTGCTCCTGACTCCTATTACTCTGCCTCCCACCTTCTCCTCAGTACTGCCTTACTGAGCAATTCACTCCCTTCCACAATACCTTCACTGCCTCCAACACAGGAGCTCTGTTCTGTGCTGGTTTCTTCTAGCTGCATGGTGTAGTCAGAGTGGAAGCCACAGGAAAAGAGCCCAAGTGAAAGGAGAGTTCTAGAAATTCCAAAACCTCTGAATCCCAACTCTGCTATTTACCAGCAGTGACATCCTAAAAATATCACAAACACTGTAGATCAGTTTCTTCATCTTTAATATGGGGACAGTAAGAGTAGTTTTCACAGGATTACTGTTTGGATTCATGAGTTTATATCACACAAGAGGCATCAAGTGCTCCTGGCAGAAATCATCAGGACTGTTAGAATCACAGAGTGACTGCCCTCAGGGAGGAGACAGGACAGCCGCCCTGAGACAGCGACTGGAGGGCAGCACTGGAAAGGTGCTTGCCCCTGACAAAGGTATTTTCTTTCAACTTCGGTGCTGGTTTCACAGTGTTTTCTGTGTGAGAACTTTCCTTTGCTGTATGCTGAAGAGAATTCCAATTTCTGGGTTTCATATTTCTAAAAGCATGAGTAGAAAATGCTTTGATGTAATACAAAGACGAATAATGGGGAAAGTATAGAGATCTCATATCAATGCAGAAAGTCAAACACATGCAGAGGCAGGAAGGAAAGAGGCAGGCGCTGTGAAATGGACTTCTGCCCTCCAGTCCTACGCCGTCCCAGCTTGGATCCTAGTTCTCTTTTCAGTAAAGTCCCTTGTCCATACTTGCTGGCAAGATCACCTCCAGGAGCCTCTGCATTGCTACTGAAAGACCAAAACCCAACAAAGAGTTCCGAAACCAATTGTTACCCTTCTCATACTAAAGATGGGAGAAACATTATTAATGAATGAAGTGTGATTTCTGAAACCCCCAGGGGACTCACGCCACGGGG